>NC_042631.1:34922917-35027604 GCF_901001135.1 Rhinatrema bivittatum
ACTCCTTGATCCTAATGGGAACCCACCATTGAGGATCTAAAGTTAGGGTTATTTTTCCCTATGTCTGTCATTGTGCACTTGTCCACATTAAATTTCATCTTCTATTTAGGAGCATTGGATGGCCGGCGCCATCTTTAAAAATGGCGCAGGCCATCCAGTGCTCCTACCATGTGACTGGGGCCGGGGCCAATGGCACTGATACCCTGTCACATGGTAAGGGCAAAGGGCCATCGGCGCCATTTTGATTAGTGGCAGCCGACGGCCCGGGAGTGGGAGATCGCTCCAGGGACCCCCACTGGACCACCAGCAGGGGCGGATTGAGGGAAAATAGTGGCCCGGGGGATTTTTCTCCATACTGGCCCATGGGTACCCAATTACATATACAATATAATTTAATATAATTTACATATTTAATTTACATATATATGTACACACCCCTATATTTCAGCATGCTACTCCCGTATCAACACAGTACTATTTGCCAAAACTCAAAGAATAACAACCCCACCTATGAAAAAGAATACCACAAATATTACACCAGAATCTAAAATATCAATACACCTCCTATCAGGAAAACAGAACAGGCCAAGCTACTACAGATCCCTACAGAGAAACCACATGCTAAAAGAATGCTTCATCTCAGTCTTTGCATGCAGAACACAAACTCTCACCAAATACAGAATAAAGCCACATAAAGTATAAATAGAAATGTGCAGACAAAAACTAAACTGTAAAACGTATCATGCCAGACTCTATACAGTGCAACAATGGAAAAACAAAAATGTCACCATTCCTCATGAAACAATCAATAAAATCAAGATATATAAATCATGACTCATAATTATAAAATCATACTAATAAAATAATTTCAAAACAGCTGATGAATAGAATATCCAATAATTAAAGACTCAAGAAATTTTAAACCTTTACCAAACACCAATAAAATATTTCAAACAGCAGACACATCACATACTACCCAATAATTAAAATGGTAATCAAGAAAAATGAACTTAAAAAGCCACCTTTACTTACCCTCTCCAGCAGTTCTCCTACTCCTTTCCCTTGCAGGCGAGCCAGAAGCAGCAGTAGCTGCTGAAGCTGTCCTCATGGTCCTCTTCCTTAGGGACCACAACCAATCTCTTCTCTCTCTCACTCACACACACACACACCAGTCATACCCTCAAGACCAGTTTCTGTCTCTCACACACCAATCATCTCCCCAACCAGTCTCTCTCTCTCTCACACACACACACATACCAGTCATCTCCCTGATCAGTCTCACACATACACATGTCACCTCTCTGGCCAGTCTCTCTCAATCACACAATGCTCTCGCTCTCTCTTACACAAAGGCTTTCAATCATACACATGCTCTCTCTATTTCACTTACACACAAGCTCTCAATTACACACATGTTCTATCTCACAGCCACAAGCCAGCCAAAAACATGCTCCATATCTCTTGCACACACACACTGACACAGAAGCACCCTCCCTGTCTCACATACACATTACACTCACAGAAGCACCTTGCTTTCAGACTTGCATTTTTCACTTTTACTAAAAGTGAAAGTGATGATCCCAACCATTAAATAAGAAAACCACATTCCTATCATAAGGCGAAATGACACCCTTCCTTCAGGTTCTGTCCTCCCAAGGGACAGCCACCCACACCGTACAGCTTCTCTTGTTTTGCGCTTTCAGGCAATAAAACAAGTGTCTTTCTTCAAACTATCAGTCATATGATTATTCATGTGGAAGATATGGAACCGAAAGACATCCTTAGTCAACTTCCCTTTTAAATGGGAAGATTCCAGTCTTAGTCATTTAAAAATATACATTTTCTAAAGGCTTAAAAAAATAGCAAAACCATTTCAGATTGGAACTATTCTAGTCTTCATGCTTAAATTATGCTAAAAAAAGAAAAACAACCCACCTGGCATCAGTATCTTAAATTTGTGATTTTGCTGAGATGAACATTTTAAATAGGTTTTTTTTTTTGCTTTAGTATTTGTCTCTACCCACTTTGCTACATTTTATTTTCTAGAAGAGGGATGCTTAACATTCAGTAATTTAATCTTTCATCCAACTTTTCAAAAGTTGCACTATTCACACACACACACACACAAAAGCACCATTCCTTTCTCACATACACACAGAAGCACCCTTCCGATCCAAGGCTTAACAGCTGGTCTCCGGCGGCGGTTCACATCTTCGGCCCCCGCCAGCCTCAGTTTTAATTTCTTCGGCCCTCTTGGTCTCCGGCGGGGGCCGAAGAGATTAATTAAATCGAGGCCGGCGGGGACGGAAGAAATTAAAATCGAGGCCGGCGGAGGCGAAGAAAAGAAGATGGGCGCTGCCCAGCCAGCCCCCACTTGAGGCTGGCTGGGAGGCGCCCATCTTCTTTGCTTCAGCCTCCGCCGCCACCGGCCTCGATTTTAATTTCTCCGGGGGAGCAGGCTGGGAGGTTCACATCTTCATTTCTTTGGCCCGCGCTGGCTGATCTTCTTCTTTGCCCCCCCCCCCCCCCCCGGCCTTGATTTGTATTTCTTCGGCCCCTGCCGGCTTGGCCTCCGGCAAGGGCTGACTGGAAGGCGCTGAGGCTGGGCTGAGGAAGAGCCACGCGGTCGAGACCACGTGACAAGGTAGACCGGCCCACCGGGGGATGCCCGATCCCCCGATAGGTCAATCCGCCCCTGACCAGCAGATACCTGTAAAAAGTTTTTTGGGGGGTCGGGAGGGTGGGGAAGCTAAGGGATTAGTTTTAAAGGGTCGGGGTGGGTTTAGGGGTTATTTTTGTGTGCCGTTTTTCCCGCCCTCCCCCAAAATGATAAGAGAACCCCCACGAACAATATCGTGGGGTTTTCCTATCGTTTTGGGGGAGCCCCCGATTTCTGAAGATTTTGAAAATATCGTACGATATTTTCAATCGTCCGAAGCCCGATTCACATCCCTATTAGTTTTTACCTCTTTGGCAAGTCTCATCCAAACCAAAAATGCCACGCTAAACCTAGGAGACATTCGCTGTTATGCAAGCAGGAAAATACCATAGCAGCAACCTCCAATGGGGATGCTATGGCAAGACAGTACATTCCTCTATCCTACCCTGCTTCCTCCCACAACCACTAAGCCAGAGTCACTAGTGGGGTGTCTGCATATATGCTATTGCAGCCTAATCCCCATCTCTGAAGTTTTCCTTTCCCTCTGCCCACTCTTTTGGTGTTTGTGTAGTATTAGTGGTTCACAGGTCTCATGAGGATCAGAGCCAGGACTGCAGTACCAGCTTCACCTTTATTCAGTATGGAGGCCTGGTTAAAAAGAAAGACGTTTCAAATTCTTTAACTCTTCACCCCACCTCATCCCACGTGGGATTTCCAGCATTAGCTCCTGGCCGCCCACTTCCAAGGATCCCAAGTATTCACTCAGGGGTAGAGATGTATGGAAGAGTCTCAGAGAAAGTGTATTCACTATCACTAAGAGAAAATATCGGGTGTCTGCCCCTTTAACGCCGTATTGTCTATTTACAATGAGGAAAAAGCTCAAATTGCACTCTAATCCTTCCCAAGGTCCTGCTCTAACAAAGCTAGCAATTCTGGCTCTTCAGGCAGTTTAGCTAATCCCCGGAGCCTTTTTAAAAATTTCATGGTATCTCAGACTTTTATGCCTTTGTGTAACACAAGGCGACTCTCTGCCCCAAGCTCTGGCTTTTGCCTTCCCTTTAATGCTCCCCGAGAAGAGGTTACAGGTTCTCCTGATCAAGGACGGAGTCATCCTTTATCCGAGGAAAACACCCTTCTATTATCAGGCCTCCTCCTCCCGGGACCGCAAAATGCACATGAGCACCAGAACCAAGACACTCGGACCTTCATCACAGTTCAGCTGGCAGATAGATACAATGAAAAAGTGCATTTGGCTAGTAGTGCTGCTCTAAACTAGTTCATTTCCTTTGAAAACAGCTGTTTTCAGGCTGTGGGTTTTACCCTAATTAGGCATTTGCTGTTATCAGGTAGGGTAGGGCTAGGAATCAGGTTTAACAGGTTTAACACTAAAGAGCTTGCTGGCCTGGATAGGCTCCAGCTCCAAGAGGATCAGCGAGCAAGCATGACAACCTTGCAAAATTGCAAAGAAAGAGGTTTCTCCAAATTATGGAAAACCTCCAGAAAAAAAAAATTGAAATATATTTATTTTAAAAAAATCAAAAAGTGTTTTGTTGTTTTTTTTAACATAGAAAGTACTTTTTCACTCAGTGCACAATCAAGCTGTGGAATCTGTTGCCAGAAGATGTGATCAAGGCAACTCACAAACAGGCCGATACAGTACAGTGCGCTCCAGTGGAGCGCACTGTTAACCCGCATTTGGACATGCGTTTTCAACGCGCTAGCTTTACCCCATATTCAGTAAGGGGTAAAGTCGAAAACGCGCTTCCAACCCCCTGAGACTAATGCAAATGTATGTTGCGGGCGCTATTAGTCATTCCCGCGTGATACAGAAAGTAAAATGTGCAGCCAAACCGCACATTTTACTTTAAGAAATTAGCGCCTTCCCAAAGGTCGGCGCTAATTTCTTCCAGCACCGGGAAAGTGCAGAGAAAAGCAGTAAAAACTGTTTTTCTGTGCACCCTCCAACTTAGTATCATGGTGATATTAAGTTGGAGGTCCCAAAAGTTAAAAAAAAAGTTAAAAATTAAAAAAATTAAAAAATGTAAAATCAGCCCGCGGCTCGCGGGTTGAAAACCGGACGCTCAATTTTGCCAGCGTCCGATTTCTGAACCCGTGGCTGTCAGCGGGCTCGAGAACCGACGCCAGCAAAATTGAGCGTCGGCTGTCAAACCCGCTGACAGCAGCCGCTCCTGTCCAAAAAGAGGCGCTAAGGACAAGCTAGTGTCCCTAGCGCCTCTTTTTACTGCGGGCCCTAATTTAAATATTTTGTTTTACTGTATCGCGCGCACAGGACACTGTATCGGCCTGATAGCAAGGTTGGAAAGCCATGGGAGTGAACAACAAAAAAAGATCTACTTTATGGGATCTGCTGTGCACATGTGACCCAGACTGGCCAGTGTCAGAGAGCGACCCCCAGGAGGAGGAAGCACATCATCAGACCGCATGGGCCAGAGAAAGCCACGGCGGTACTGACCACAGCGGCTGCAGGAAGTGGCAACTGTGCACCACCTTCGGAAAAGGTAAAGGGAAGAGGGGAAAAGGAGAGAGAACTAGGGTTGGACCTAGGATGGGGTGGAGGAGTGTTGTGAAGCAGAATGCTGGGGTCAGGCCTGGAGAGGGCACAGGGGAGGAGGGGTGGGGAACTGCAGCGATTGCCCTGGGTCCACAGACAGACATGGAGGTGGGACTGAGCCGGTGCGGCAGGAGCCGCGTGCCATGCTCCCGCCACTGCTTCGAGCTTTGCTGGCTGCTCCACTATTGCTGCCTTCCCTCTCGCCCCTCCTCCCGCTGGGATGCTCTTCAGGGCTGGGACCTGGTTTTGTTCTTCAATTGTGGGAAGGGGGGGTGGGGGGAACGATCTCCCCCTCGGGCCAGCCCTGGGAAGAGGGAGAGTGCTGGGGTCAGGCCTTGGGCACAGGGGGACCAGGGGGAGTGGAAATGCCAGCATTGGGTCCCGGGTGCTGGAGACTCTCACAGCCTTCAGGTGGAAGCCCCTGCGACCCTGCCCCATTCTCGCCTTTATAGTCTTCCTCCTGCCCTCACTCATTTTCCTCTTTTACTTCAGCGTCTTTGCTGCTTTTGCTTTTCCCTCTCTCTCTCTCGCATCTTGTTTTCCTTTTCCTAAGCCTCTCTGACCTCTTTCCCTCTCTGGCCTTCCCTTTGGTCTCTCCAGACTTACCCAGCTCCCCAGGTTCTGGGCGGAGACTCTAGGCTGGCTTGGGTTTGTGTCACACTCCTAGATGCATTGTGGTCCCTGGGCAGTAGTAAAAATAAATATTGCACTGCAAGGGGACCTAAACTGCCACACCAGGCCTGAGTAACAGTCTGTCCCCCCAAAAGTGGGTTACTTTACAGCTCTCTTCCCCTTCGTTTCCCCTCAGTCTCTCTCTCCCTGACAACGTCATACTTTATTTCCCCTCCTCTTTAATTAATTCTCCCTCTACTCTTTTATCTATCTACTCTCTACTATTTATCACAATGTAACCTTTTCTTTTTTTAATTTGTTATATGTAAACCGATGTGATGACTGATGTTGAATGTCGGTATATAAAAAAACAAATAAATAAATAAATACATCGCCCCGTGTCCGATGTTTAGCTCTGGCCCGTGCACTCTCTCCTTTCTGCTGCCTTACATTATAAAACAGTTCCTACCATAATTAGTTCTGACACTCAGCACTGTATAGCCGGCAGCCCCCCTATGCCACTCCAGATCGTTTCCCTGTATTTATTCATACTGTGGATACTATAGATTTTGGCTGAAACGTGTGGTGTTAGGGAAGGGTTATGATGACGAGCAGCACCGCAGCACCATGATGCATTGAATCAGAACGATGGGAGCAGCAATGAGCAGAACTTTCAAAAACGTCATACAAGTTTTTCATCTCAGGAAGTCACCCCTAACCAGACAGGGATCGCACTGGATAGTTGTGCTTAGTTGACTGGATTATATACATTTTTTTCATAATGTTCTCTTGCTTTAAATTCCACAAGGCTGCTAGAGAAATTGGAACTGTGCCAGGGATAAGGACATAGAAGAGAGGGGCCCTTGTTTCTAAACAACAGGAGGAAGCCTGATACCAGTCAGAGATCAAAGTGTCCAGGGGACAGCAGAGGGCGGCGGCCGTGGCTGGAACACTGGTAGAGGTGGGAGGGACACCTTGGCACGTGGGATTAAGTCTTACCTGGCAACAGGTGGCTCACCTGGAACAGATGGTTTGCATGACCCATGAGCTTTTGCAGAGGAAGTCAGTTGTTTTTAGAAAACCAGAAAGTGCAATCTGTGCTGGAGGGATTCATGATATACTTAAGAGAAATTTGGAGAAATGAGGAGCAGATAAAATTGGAGAGTTGTAAAGACAAGGATCAGGGCATGCATGTTTCAGGAAGGAGAATGGAGTAGTCAGAAAATATAATGTATCGCAAAAAAACTCCGACTAGAGGTGTGTGCATAAATGTTAAGCCGCGACAAATGTTTTGAGAAATCGGAGCATTCCAGGCTGACATAAGGGAGGAGCAGCAGCCTAGCGGTTAGAGGAGCAGAGTGAAAACCAGTGAGCCCAGAATTCAAAACCCCTAGCGCCTCCTTGCTAACGAGAACCTGATCGGCATCAGCCGTCCACCGGTTAGGAAAACAGACGCCAAGATTATCGGCGTCCTTTTTCCTAAACGCCGTACAGCTGCACAGTCAGTTGAGCATCCGTTTCCTGCATCTGACTGCTGGCGGTTTTTGGGTTTTGGTTTTTTTTTTTTTTAACTTTTTTAGTTTTGTTTTTCTTCCTACTTAATATTGCAACGATATTAAGTAGGCAATACAGAAAAAGCAGGCATAAATTCTTGAGGAGCCCAAAAAAAATTACAAAAAAAGCAGAAAATATTAAGTCAGAGGAACTGAAAAAGGAGAATAAAAAAAACAAAAACCTGCCAGTGGTCAGGTTAGGAAAAGGGTTGTTCAATCAACGAGCATCCGTTTTCCTAAACTGGCTAACATCCACCTCTTCCGGGCGCCCGCTGCCAAGGAGGCACTAGGGGCGCACAATTTTCTCTAGCACCTCCTTTTTACTGTGGCACCCAATTTAAATATTAAATCGGGCTCCCGGGAGAGGTGGATGGGCGCCTGTTAGGGGAGCGGGCCCTGAATCATGCGTGCCCGTTTAAGACGCGCCAATATTGCATCGGCCTTAAGGAAGGGAAATTCCTCTATTTATTTATTTATTATTTTATTTATTTAAGGGTTTTTATATACCGCGGCATGTTAGGAAACATCACCTCGGTTTACAATGAACATTAACTTAGCAAAAGCTTTACAATCCAAAAACAAATAAATAAGGGTACATAGCTCATAACATTAAAACTATAAACTAAAATAGGAGAGCATAAAATGAAATAAGGGTACATAGCTGATAACATTAATAATTATATATTATATATATATAATATATAATATTATATATTATATATTAATAACAACCATCAATGTGCTCCTTGTAACAGGACTCCCTATTTACTTAGCCAGATTTCAGTTATAGAATATTATTACCTAATCGTAATCATTGTAATTTACTCCCCAGTTCATTGATCCAAGTTATCCTACCTGTTCGATGTAACCGCATTGTAAACCGAAATGATATGTAACTTGGCTACATGAATTTCGGTATATAAAAATGTTAAATAAATAAATAAACATTAAACTCTAGAATAAATAATATCAAATAAATTCAAAAGAAGCGCATTTGGCTAACGTTACCTGAGGGAGTATTAATGTGTATAAAGGGAGCACCTCCGCTGTGCGCTATAAACTATGGTAACTTCCACATTTTCAGAAGCAAAAGGGGCCTGCCTTATTAAAGAATCATTTCAACTCATGAATTGGGCTTCTCTGAACCTACTATTAATTTGCAGCACCATCTGGTGGACGTAGTAACAACATGGCTTGGTCTGTCCAGAAGAGTAGGAGTGCGAGCCAAGTATTTCACAATCATAAACCGTATCAGCTAGCACTAGACTTCAGATGAAGACTGCCTTCCTATGAGAGGAGCTGCATTAGCCTAATTGATAATAGACTAATATACACGGGATACTCTAATATATTATACTGAGAACTACAGTATACATTTACATGCCCCCAACTCCCTCGAAATCAATAGGGAAGGTAGAATAATTTAAGAAAAGCGTTGCAGTTAGTGACCTTTTTATAAAGACTATAATTGTAAATCTCCCAAAAGATTTTTTTATTCATATGTCCAAAAATGAAATATTCGTGTGTCTAAACTGCATTGTGAATCGTATATATTGATCACGACTATTTAGCTATTGAGAAAACTATATAAAGTTGACTCAGTGCCTCCCCACACAAATCATCTCCACATTAAAATATCTCTCAAAAAGGATGAACAATCTAATCTATCTATATACTATCAAAATTGCTAATGAAAGAGCTGATAATTTCTCCCTTTGCTAATTAAGGAGCCATGGTTTCTCCCATTGCTGTCCCCAAGATTTGTAAATAATATTGACCATTGAATATGCTAGGCACTGTGAGTGTTGTTAGATAAACAAACCAAACCTCATGTGATATCTACTTCCTTTATTATTAATCTTGCATCTTCCATGATCATAATTATTTACAATTATCAAGGACAGCAATGGAAGCTGCCATAGCTCCTTCATTAGCTTAACTTGTTTTATGTCCAGTTTTGATAGCATGTGGATAGATTATTCATCTTCTGTGAGAGATTTTTCAATGTGGAAATGATTTATTGATAAATCTTTCCTTATCTGGGGAGGCACAGAGTCAACACTTTTTTACACCATACTAGAGCCTATCCATACGCCTTGTACGAGAATTTGGCCCTTTTCTCAGTTCTTGAGATATAGGAAGATCTGCTCTAATTTGCATGACTTTAGGCAGTAAAGGTGTTGTCTGCAAACCTTTTAGGAGGAGGTGAAGCAGTGCAGAATACGTATAAACAGGCTCTTTTTTCTAACAGAGATTGGCTGTTAATGATGAAGGGTCAGGATCCAGATAGAGAGGATACATTCACATGTATTTTACATTATTCATAAAAGTCTCCAATGGTAGGTAAGGTTCTAGGGAAACATTGCTATGCATTCTTGTTTTTCTCAAAAACATCTACGGTTACGGGTCGATTTTAAAAAAAGGTGCGTGCAGGGAAAACAGGGATTACGCGCGCAGCTGGGCCTTGCGAGCGCCATGCGCGTTTTAGAAAGGGCTCGGCCGCACACGTAATCCCTGTTATGCGCACAAGAGTCAGGCCTCTTCCAAGGGGTGGGCTGGGACAGCGCCATTGTTCGCTCTCCTAGCGCACGCAACTTACATCAGCTCGGGAGCTGAAGTAAGTTGCTCAACAAAGGTAACAACAACAACAAAAAACCCAAAATGGATTTAGGAGTTGGGGAGGAGAAGGGAAGGGTTATAAAATCGGTGCGTCCATGTGTGCGCACCAGGAAGCCCTCGCGCATGTATTAAAATCTACCCCATAGCGTACACATGATCAAAAAAAATGTATATTCTTCATATTTGTTATCAAGACTAGATTTTTGACAACAATTTTTCCAGTAGGACATTTTAAATGTGTATCTTGCAGGGCATTTGCATTCACATTACAAACCAAAGCATTTGTCAATCCGGTTACACAAATATGTTTTACAACATTTTAACGGGTGTAATTCTACTTACATGGTGTACATCATGATTCACCCATGTTCTACGGCATTTGTGGGGAAAAAAGAGAGATTGTTTCGCCTTCATATATCAGAACATCGTGGTTATTTGAAGAACAGACACCAGGAAGCTGCCTTTGTTAGGCGCTGTTTAAAGCAGCAACATTCCTTCCATGCAGTAGGTTTCTTTGCTGGAGGATAGAGATAAAATATGGGATGGCAAGAATGGTTCATGTGCATGATGTGTTTGTTTAGAGCAAAATATCCTATTTGTTAAATAATGGATGTGGGGAAAGTGATGTGCATTCGAATGGGTAAAACGGGACAAATAAGGCCATTTTCTGATCATTTCAAATAGAACAAACTGAAAATACCTGAAAATTTTCTGGTATATTGGGTTCATGTAAAAAAAAAAAAAAAATACACAAAATAAAACTAAAAGGCCTCAAACCCCCTCCCACCCCCATGAAAACACGAAAGTCAGGACCTATCTTTCTGGGCTGAGCTGGGCCTAGCCGAGACCTCCCTGGGCCTCTCCAATCTCTGCCACAAAGTAAAAATGGAACCTGGGGCCCAGGCCTACCTGGCTGGGCCTCCTTGTCCCTCCTCCCCATTCCTCACTTAACCCCTTCGATAGGGTTCCTAATGAAAGGGCAGGAATGATTCCTGATGTACTGAGGGGGGCAGTTCGCGCCAGGTGACAGCCAGGAGCGAGTGCCATTTACTATTCCCTCTAAACTGCGCGTGTGCATGGCCATGCACAACATTTACCGCACTCGCGCCGCCGTGCCTCTGGTGGCCAAAGAGAGGAGGAGGACACAATGGCCACCGGCAGACACCCCCCCATCCAGCTGGTGCCTGAAAATGAGGCCCAGGCTCTGTGTGTGTGTGTGTGTGTGTGACTGGCTGGCTGGATGAGAGCCTGGGTGGTGGTGTGGTGACTGCTTGTGTGTGTGGCTGAGTATCTGGTGTGGGGGTGAGAGTAAGCCATGTGTATGGGAGAGAGAGAGACTGTATGAAGGGTTGTGTGTAAGAGAGAGAGAGAGAGAGGGAGTCTGTGTGAGGCAGTGTGTGTGTGTGTGTGTGTGTGTGTGTGTGAGAGAGAGAGAGGGGGATGAAGGATTGAACCTTGGGGGAGTACCAAAGGAAGTATCTGCCCTGGGTACCAAATACTTTAGGTACTCCACTGCCTCTGCCCATTGGATTACAGATTTAATCATGATGTTGCCATATGGGGAGAGGCATTGAAGTGATGTCAAAATGGGCCTCATGAAGACCTGTTTTGATTTCTTGTTTTGCTTTGTTTTTTTCTTTCTTTGTGGTTCAGAAAACCACAAACTGAACCAAAAATAATGCACAAACCAAAAAATATTTCTCCCCTTCCCCCCTCCCCCCCCAAAACGAAAATCAAACCGAAACAAATTTTTCTTTGCAGTACCTTTTTAGAGTTCACACAATTTCATAATAAGTGATGGCAATAATCAGTATTATAGTCCAATAGAATGAAGGAGTTGACAATATGCAAGAGTGATGCTTTTGCACTTTAACCAGTTAGGTTTGAGAAAGAGATGAACATCTTGCAATGTAATTGGCTGCAGTCAAGTCTTTTAATTTTGAGCTAATGAGAATAGTGTGTGTGAATGCACTGGGACTGGTGGAGCTTGATCTTTTTACACTGGCATTGGTTGTGGTTAAAAGTCTTTTTTAAAATTTTGAGCCAATGAGAGTGATTTCGCAAGAAGCATTAGGATTGGTGGATTGTGAACATCTTTGGTTTATATATTGCACTGGCGTGGGTTGTGTTGTTTTAATATTATGAATATATGGTTACACGAGGTAGCAAATTTGCAAATACAAGTTTTCAAAGTAGCTTACAGAATGTGAGTAACTCCTTGAATGCGAATAGTTTTGTAGAATTTATTCATGTTTTATAAAATATTTTTGTATTGTAGAATCACTTAAATGAGTCCCCGAGGCAGCCAGTCAGTTTAAATTTTGACCACATTGGAGTTGAGTGGGTAAGCAATATACTCAAGATCTGTTTTTTTCATGAAAAGGTCATTTGGAATATATTCATAAAATTAAAAAATGAATGTCTCCCATGATAGGAAAAAAAGTAAGGAGGTTATGCTGACTGATGAATATGGTTGTCACCCTGCAGTGTGTGTCTGAAGTCTTCTCCTCTTTACTTTAAGTTTTATAGAGGGGATCATTTCATCTGTGAATAAAAAAAAAAAAATAGCTTGGTGGAGATTTTTCGTTTGCTCCTGTTGTGTGCACAGACTTCACTACCATTGATTGTCTTGGCCTGAGCTGACAACAGAATTTGATTCCCCCCCCCCCCTGTGGTGAGTAATAAGGAAAATCCTTGCTCAGCCCAGCCAACCGTTTCAGAGATTTTCAATCAATGCAGTATGGATTTCCTTTAATTTAGAAATGTCTACATTTCTTGATATTTTGTTTTGCAGTCTTCTCCGAAAAATTACAGAAAACATGTCACACTGTGATATGATTTCTGAAATATATTTGTAATTTTGTCTTATGCATATAAATAAACTAATGCATGATATATTTAATATTTAAAAGTATGATATCCAATTATCTGTCTTCACAAAATTGTTCTGGGACGCATGGGGGTCAAAGTCAAAATGATTGAGTTTAATCATCAAATCTCTTTTGGGGTGGGGTGGGGCCCTGAACAATAATTCATTGGGAGACGCTGGCAAGGCTGAAGGTTCCAGGAGGGCAGTGGTTCCCAAACCTGTTCTGGGGAAGCTCCAGCCAGTCAGCTTTTCAGGATATTAGTAAGGAATGTGCAAGAGAGAGATTTTCATGCAACATTAAAATTAAACCTTGCTCGCTCCGGGCCTTACCCTATCTCCCACCCTCTCCAGACATCTCTTACTCCTTCCAGGAACCAGAAGGGCAGGAGCGGCTGGGGATCGTTCCTGCCCCATTCTGACTTCACAGAGCCCCATGGTAGGGGTAAGAGAGATGCAGGGAGGGCAAGGAGATGGGGGGGAAGGCCCGGGTAATTTTTCAGCAGAGGGAGGGGGGAAACCTGGTCCCTTCCTTTTTTTTTTTTTTTTTTTGTTTTCTTCTCTCCTTTTATTTTAGCTTTGGAGTTTATTTGGCTTCAAACAAACAAAAATAAAATATAATCATTTTTTCTCATAAAAGCCCCTTTGCAGCTCCTGTCGAGTACACGGTGCTGAATGGAGGCATCCTTGGCCTTCAGAAAGGAGCCGATGCACCTCATGCCAGTTATGTCTCCTGTCACCCTTCCTCTCTCTCACTTAATCATAATTATTTTGTGTTTTGTATATTTCCAAAAGCACCTTAGCTTTAAGACTGAAATTAATACACAATATTTTGTGCTGGAATCCATTTCCTTCAGCATGAAGAGGCCAACTTTTAACAGAGGCAATCCATTATTTTTTTTAGTGACTATTACTGTGTAACCTGGTCCCCAGTTTTGGTGCTTTATCCTAGACTGGGGGGTGCCACGGGTCCTGGTTCAGATCCGGACAGGGAGAAAGATGTCTCTTCTGGGGCCCCTGGCACTATCTCTAATCTTTCATTTATAGCTAAAGTAATAGAAAAAGTGGTGCTGAAACAGTTTAATGATTACATAGAAACAAACGACATTTTATATCCTACCCAATTTGGTTTTCGAAAAAATTTTAGTGCTAACAAAAGAGTTTTGGTACTATCAAATACAATATTAAAAGGATTTGATCAAGGACAGCGCTATTTGTTAATCCTGCTGGATTTATCAGCAGCATATGATACTGTGAATCATAACATATTATTAAATAGCCTGGCAGAAATTGGGATAAAAAATAAGGCACTGGAATGGTTTTCTTCCTATTTAAACAATAGAACATATCAAGTCTTTTAGAGATGTGAATCGTGTCCTCGATCGTCTTAACGATCGATTTCGGCTGGGAGGGGGAGGGAATCGTATTGTTGCCGTTTGGGTGTGTAAACTATCGTGAAAATCGTGAAAATCGTGAGCCAACCCCCTAAAACCCACCCCCGACCCTTTAAATTAAATCCCCCACCCTCCCGAACCCCCCCCCCCAAATGCTTTAAATTACCTGGGGATCCAGCGGTGGTCCAGAACGGCAGCGGTCCGGAACAGCCCCCTCAATTGAATCCTGTTGTCTTCAGCCGGCGCCATTTTGCAAAATGGCCACCGCAAAATGGCGGCGGCCATAGACAAATACGATTCGACGCAGGAGGTTGTTGGCAAGTCTTGTGGGGGTCAGGAGGCCCCCCCAAGCTGGCCAAAAGTTCCTGGGAGTCCAGCGGGGTTCAGGAAGCGATTTCTTGCCGCGAATTGTTTTCTGTACGGAAAATGGCGCCGGCAGGAGATCGACTGCAGGAGGTCGTTCAGCGGCGGTCCGGAACAACCTCCTTACAATTCCATCTATTGCCACGGCTAGACTCACTTCTGTCAGAGAAAAGGCTGTTTCACTGGCTGGTCCAGGCCTTTGGAATTCATTAACTACCGAATTAAGGCTCCAAAGTAATTAAAAAATTTTTAAGAAAGCACTGAAAACCTGGTTTGTATGCACAAGCATTTCAAATTGAAGCCAGTTAGGACCTGTCATATTATTTTAGTATTTAAGTTTAATATTGTTTTAATTTATTTATTTTAATTAGTTAGATAATTTATTTTATTTTAATTATTTATGTGATCATAACTCTTATTCCGCATGATTGGTTAAATTATTGTGTTTTTTTTATGAAACTTTCTGTATCTTAAATTGTTTTTTATGAATTTTATGTATTTTTATTTTAAGGAGTCATTGTAAACCGGTGTGAAGGTATATACCAACATCGGTATAGAAAAATTAATAAATAAACAATCACAATCTTCCATGACCAAATATCTCCAGAAGGTGCCAGATAGAGAAAACATAACAGCAGGGAAGCCAAAATTATCACCACAGGGAGAAATCAGGAATCACAAAAGGGTTTAACCATGCCCACATGGGGAACACTAAAAAAAACCCAAACAAAAACAACCCACTGGAGTCTGTTGGTTAGTGTTCAAATAAAAGATAGTCTTTACTGTAACTTAAAGAAAAGGATCCAAGTCAAGATGACAAAAATGCGAATCAGCATACATCCAATGATCAGTAAAAAGCAAATGGTTTCTCTGTCCATCCTTATCCTGTTCACTTTCCTTTCTATTTCACTTGCACCTTCATTCTGATTAAAAATATCCTCACCAATAAGAGTGGGATAACTAGAGCGTAGTTCTAGTTCTGGCATGAACTGGGTTGAGAAGAAGAAAAAAAAATTAATCCCCCCAAGCAAAATATCCAAACTGGGCTCAAAAAATTCAAATCTTCACTTTGTAATTGAAACTCCTTGAAAATATAACTTTCTTGAGTTATTGGCTCAAAGGTCTACATCTTCTCTTCACCCAATCTGTTAACTGGACGAAGGGGTCAAAAGATCTTTGACCAGCGCCTGAGGGAAGGACATACCCCCCCAGTATCCCAAAGGGCTGGGTCAATCAAAATCCAAAACATCTTCTCAAAATGTCTTCCTCAATATCTGAATTGCCTTATGTGAGATCTAGGGGGAACTCCACTCTTCAGTCATCTTGCTGTGATATCTTGGGGAAATCTTGTGCTCTTCAATCCTCTTTCTTGTAAACCTGAGGGAGGTTTCAGCCTCCTGATCCTGGAGGAATCTCTCTAGCCTCTTTCCTTCTCCATAGACCATGACCCTCTCTCCAACCAGCTCCTAACCATCTAAAGCACTGGGCATGCTCCAACAAACTGTACCCACAAAAGCCTATCCCCCAAAAGGTGGGGTTATAGCAATGGGAGGAATCAAAATTAGCGAAATCCCTCCCACTGCCTTGAAATAGCAAAAATCACATACATAGGGATTATGTTTGTAACTGGTATAACACCACCCTGTCACAACTATAAATGAAACTATAATCACGTACTTTTTCTTGTGCACCACTCTGGAAGGCCTTCTGATGAAAAAAGGTGGTAAAGAAAAAATGTTAATAAATAATATAAAAACAAATACTAAGGAGACTGAGTTATGAAAACAGCATCCACTTTTATAAAGTAGGGTGGCTAACAAAAGACTTTTCCAAAATAAAAATTAAAAAAACCAGGAGGCCCCAGTATTAGTAGGCTGCTCACTGGATAAGTTATTAGGCTAAAGTTAGCTGGATTACTTGTCCAGTATGTTCAGTGGGATAAATGTCCCTCTGAATTTGCTTCTTTAAAGTTATCTGCATACATGTAGCCGGATAACTAGCTGCATTCTCGGATATCTTCAGAGATGTCAGGGGTAAGTAGCACACCTTTTATAAGAACTGAGTCGCAGGCCTCCCAGCCCAGTGCTCACCCCACCACCACCTGTCTCAACTCCCCCCTCACCTAAAAAATGGACCCAATCTTTAAAAAGCACACTAAAGTGCAAAAAGATGAGCACCATCAGTCCAGACCTCTAATGCTCCCTCCTCCCCCCTCCCTGCTAAAAAAATATTATTAACTTTATCCCTTCTGCCTCCCACCCACCTGGTTACCTTGCAAATCACCTCTCTTGATCTGCTGGGATAAGTGCGCTAAGTGATCCTGGTGTACACATCCATAGTTACTTAGGTAATAATGTGGGAAACAAACGTCTACCCTACCCAGCACTCCTACCCTACAGTATGCAGCACTCTTACCCTACCCTACAGTACACAGCACTTCCTACCCTATCCTACATTACGCAGCACTCCTACCCTACTCAGCACTCCTACCCTACCCTATAGTACACAGCACTCCTACCCTACCCTACATTACGCAGCACTCCTACCCTACTCAGCACTCCTACCCTACCCTATGCAGCACTCCTACTCTACCCTACAGTATGCAGCACTCCTACCCTACCCAACCGTATGCAGCACTCCTACTCTACCCTACAGTACGCAGCACTCCTACCCTACCCAGCACTCCTACCCTACCGTATGCAGCACTCCTACCCTACAGTACGCAGCACTCCGACCCTACTCTACATTACGCAGCACTCTCACCCTACCCAGCACTCCTACCCTACAGTACGCAGCACTCTCACCCTACCCTACAGTATGCAGCACTCCTACCCTACTCTACAGTACGCAGCACTCTCACCCTACCCAGCACTCCTACCCTACAGTACGCAGCACTCTCACCCTACCCAGCACTCCTACCCTACCCTACAATACGCAGCACTCCTACCCTACCCAGCACTCCTACCCTACATTATGCAGCACTCCTACCCTACCCTACATTACGCAGCACTCCTACCCTACCATATGCAGCACTCCTACCCTACCCTACAGTACGCAGCACTCTCACCCTACCCAGCACTCCTACCCTACAGTACGCAGCACTCTCATCCTACCCAGCACTCCTACCCTACAGTACGCAGCACTCTCACCCTACCCTACCAGCACTCCTACCCTACCCTACAGTATGCAGCACTCCTACCCTACCCAGCACTCCTACCCTACAGTACCCAGCACTCTTACCCTACCCTATGCAGCACTCTTACCCTACCCTACCCAGCACTCCTACCCTACCATATGCAGCACTCTTACCCTACAGTACCCAGCACTCTTACCCTACCCAGCAATCCTACCCTACCATATGCAGCACTCTTACCCTACAGTACCCAGCACTCTTACCCTACCCTACCCAGCACTCCTACCCTACCCTACAGTACGCAGCACTTCTTACCCTACCCAGTACGTCTACCCTAGCCTACAGTAGTATGCAGCACTCTTACCCTACCCCTATAGTTCGCAGCACTCCTGCCCTGCCCTACCCAGCACTCCTACCCTACCCTACAGTACGCAGCACTCCCTGCCCTGCCCTTTCCAGCACTTCTACTCTATGCAGCATGGCTTTTAGTGCTATCACTTAGCACAGCAATCCCAGCACATCAAGAGGGGTGATTTGCAAGGTAACCAGGTGGGGTGGGAGACTGGCCTGGCTGGAGGGGGCCGAGTGGATGTTTGGGGGGAACAGAAGGTATAAAGTTAATATTTTTTAGCAGGGAGGGGGAGAGGAGGGGGGGTCTGGAGGTCTGGGCCAGCAGCACTCATCTTCTTGCACTTTAATGTGCTTTTTAAAGATTGGGGCCCATTTGTTTGATGAGACGGGGGTTGAGATTGGGCTGGGAGGCCTGCGACTTAGTGACATTTTTTTTTAAAGGTTTGCTATAGGGCCACATAGGACTGGATAATGTAGCCAGATACAGGACCCCTCCCCGGATCGCCCCTTTTATATCTGGCTAATTTATAGGCAGATAATACACATCCTGCTATAACTGAGCCGGATAAGAGGCTGAATGTGCCATATTAGGCGGATAACTTGTGAATTATCCATCTAAATGGCTTTTGAATATCTACCCCCAGATTTTTTTAGAATTACGATTTTTCTATTTAAAAAATCAAAACTAAAACTCTTTTATTTAAAAATGTATTTTAAAATTAAATCTAATCACCAACATGCCAAATTCTACACTTATTTTTTTATGAACATTTGTCACAAGGCAGATTATGTGGTGATAGATAAATACGGCTATGACCTAAAATGTGAGGTAGATTTTAAGGGCATCTTTTTGTAAATGATCCCTCCAGGTAGCCTCATAAAAATGAATTAGTGGCTTTGTCACTCGCACACATGGTTTTTCCTTCCCACTAATCAAACATGGGCATTCACGTCAGTTTTTCATCTTCTTTCAATGGGTCTAGTCCAGGAGTCCCCAAACCTTTCAAAAGAAGAGCACCTAAGACATTTCAAATCACTGCGCGGGGCTGGGGTGAGGGGAAGATCCTTCTCAGGGTTTTGCTAAGCCGGGGGAAGGAGAGGGGGGAGAGGGAGTGGATACAGTCCCTCAGGAGGAGTTTGCTGGGAAAGGGGGAAGTCAGGGGAGCAGGGTTCCCAGGTGTACAGGGGGGATGGCAGATAATGTCAGTAATAATATTTCCAAAATTGGCAACCTTGCCACACATCCCCAACAACCTTTCCCCTTGCAGCTCCCCTATCCCCGATATCTGCTGGATAGCAGAATAGGGTGTTTGTGTGTGGGGGGTGCATCCTCTGTCGCTCCCACTCTACTTCTTTTTTCCTTCCCCCCCCTCCCACCTTTCTCCCTCCTCCTCCCCTCTCTTGCAACCTGCCAGATTCATAGAATTGAGTAAAACCCTTCTGTGGAGACCCCAAGTCCAGGAAAAGAGATTCAGACTTGGAAATCTGGGTTATAAAGAGGATTTCTGCATGCTGCACCTCCAAAACTTGTGTCCTGCGGGGGGGGGAGGGGTGATGGTCCCCCCCCCCCCCACAGCATGATTGGGAGCTACAGCAGCTTCTGACTTACCTGAGAGCCCCGCAGAACGCACAGCTTTTACTGCCAGTGCCTTCCAAACCCGTGGCCTGCCTCGCCTTCCCACAGCAGCAGCTGAATGAATGAATCTCCTTCTGGCTCTGCTGGTAGCCTCTCTCCCTTTCTTGCCCAAGTGGCTTCACCTGTACAAACCTGCTAATGCCAGCGTTGCATAACACAGCTAAGTCAGAGGTGGCCTAACACCAGCGGGCCCTTGCCACATTGCTCTCAGGTGCTGCTACTTGCCTTTCCAAGTATCTCAGGTGGTGGTAATAGCGGCATGCACTGCCACCGAGATCAAGCTACTCCTGTTGTCACTGCTTTGGCCCCGGGGCTGGATAAAATTCAGCCAAGTGCAGCATACAGACCTCGGGCCACAGTCTGTAGTCCTGCCAAGCTTCTGAAAAGTTCTGGGCTTTCCGTTTTTTGGTTCTCAGCAGACTAAGGTCACATGCGCAGAGACAGGCTCAATGGGCTTATTGTTCTGCACTTATGTGGTGGTGAAGCTGGGCCAAGCAAGGCAGAGGAGTGAGTTAAGGCAGAGAAACAATATATGAACGGGCAGAGGCAGAGCAGAAAGGAGCAGTGCCTGGACTGGAAAGAAAAAGGGAAGAGACGATCCAATACTTGCAGCTTCCTATTTTGCCACAGGAAACAGTCACGGCTTCTGGGCACAGCAGAGACCCTGGAATGGAATTGATTGGCCTAAATCTGACAGGTTTGGCTAAGGACATATTCAGAAGGTAGACCTTCTTGGACTCGGCATTCTCACACAGACCCCCCCCACATCTCGTGACTGTACAACAAACGTGAGAACAGAAGAAGAAAACAACAGATGTGCAAGCCTGTGGGGGACAGAGTTCTCACCTGGGCCATGTTTTGGGAAAAATCACATTTCTCAAAATATGCCTTCTGATATACAGACGAAAAGGGTATAACTAAAAGAGGCAGGGGAGGGAGATGGCAGAGGGGCCAGATAGCGAGAGAAAATCCTCAGCACCCAAAGCAACTCCGCCGCTTGTACTACATTACTATCTTTGCAAACTCAGTGTTTGTAACTTCTTTATTATCATCGCTACTATTGCCTTACTGTGTCTGCGTATTCTGCATTGCTTCTGCAGCTCAAGGTAGCATTGATAATAAAACGCTGCTTATCCTGGCCTCTGCAGTTGTGCTGATTCAGTGTGGCGTGAAGTGTTTTGTATACTAGATCCTGTCAGGAAGTAGATCCTGTCAGGAAGGGACCTGCAGGATACCGGCCTTGTGTCGGGGAGCGCTGGATCTCATCAGGGGCATTACCTTGGGGGGGATACAGACTTTTTGTGTCCTTACCACCCCTATATGCACAGAGTGAACCTGTAATAGACTCCACCTGGGAATACTGCAAAGAAATTCCTTCCCTGGATAAAAAAGGAAAATGTGCCATGTAATATAAACCGTGCAGGAAGTAGATGCAGGACCTCTCTACAAGAAGGAAGCAGCGTAAAGGATGTGGCTGAAGATGTGGCTATATCTGAAGAACAATGTGGACCAACTGCATCGTACATTAAAGAAATCGCTGTGCAATGCATCGTTCTTCAAGCCTCTCTCGATGCCTTCTGGTATGAAAGATTAACAAATGCATTCCCACCCTCTTTAGATGATCGGATTTGGGCCGTGCTGTTCAAGAAACGTGGGAAACTTCATTTAAATCAATCCACCCTGTAGTGGAGTCAGGACAATTTTGCTTGCAGGTCTGCGGGTGCCCTGTGGGGCTGCCCAGCACAGCCGCTAATTCCAATACTAGCAGACATTATAGCTGCTTTACACCAGTGCAAAGCTGATGCCATAAAGGAGGAGCAGGAATTTCAAACTGAAATCCCCACCCATTGCCAACCCTGCCCCCTTTCTGGTACGATGCACATTCCTTTACCAGGGGGGGTGTCAATTTCCAGCTGATGATTTTAGCCAGGAAATTACTTAGTTGAGTAAAATTGTTTGTTTGAAAATTATCTTTGCTTTGTGTAAGGGACCCCCCTATTTCTCTATACTTTACTGTCCCTAGTTAGTGCCAGTTATCTGGTTAAGTCTGATACTTAAAGTTAAGTTATCCAGCCAAGTCCATTCCTCCCAGTTACACCACTGGAACGCCCCTAACCCAGCCAGCTGGATAACTTCTGAGTGTCTTAGAGGGGGGGGGGTGTGAGAGGAGAAAGCTTGTATGCAGAGCTGCCCCCTCTCGCCTGCCCCACACCCGCTACTCCACAAAATCTCAGGGTGACTGTAAGTCTCGAGTTTCCCAGGAGCGCAGAGGCCAGCGCCATACACAAACCCTTTCAGACACATCGAGCACTGGCGGCAGACGAGGAGTCACCCGGCACCATTTCTGAAGGGATGACAGTGGGGCCAGGAGCGACTGGGGATCACTCCTGACCCTTTCTTTGCTGAAAGGACCAAGTGGGGGGCTGGCGAGGTCCCCAGCCCCAATTTATTTGCAGGGGACAGGGTGGTTAGAGGGGCCTGGGGAGGCTTTGGCTGGGGGCAGACCCTCAGCTCTGGCTTATTGGCATGGAGGGGGGGTGGCAGGGTAAGGGGGGAGAGCTCTGGGATCCAGCCCCATTTCGCTTCATTCTTTGTCTGGGGGGTTTCCTTTTGTTAATGTTTATTTTTGATTCGGCAAACAAACTGAACCATAATAAACACATTAAAAGGTGAATTTTAAAAGCCCGACGTGCGCCGAAATGAGGGGATGCGCGACTCTCAGGCCGACGCACGCCGAGTGGATTTTAAACACCGCCCAGATATGTGCGTGCTTTACGCTGGATGCACGAATGAAATTTTTTTTAAAAAAGAGGCGGGGCCTGGATTTAAACTTGAAATTTGCCTGTAAACACTTACGTGCAGAGGTGTGCACCAGCGCCCCCTGCTGCATAACTTACTTCTGCTATGGAGGACGGGTAAACTTATAAAACAGAACATCTGCACAGATCAGCGGGGTTTGAAGGATCAGGTCTAACAGGGGGGGAAGGAAGGATATTAAACTATCACTTACCTGGACGAAACTGGGACAAATGGCATGGCGGCTGAGCGCGAGTCTTTTAAAATTCCCCCACTTACGCGGTAGAGACGCAGCATTTGCACACGTAGGTGCATGTCCACTTAAACCGTGCGCACATGTACTCGCGGTCAGGCTATTTTATATCATGCGTGTCTGTTATGAAATGGCCACGTTCCTGGGCAGGGGCTGAGGACCACGTACACGTGTGCGCCCGCAGAATGGTTTAAAAGTTACCATCCCTATGAGCCCAAAAAACAAATAACCAACACCCTGCCCGAAAAAGCAAGCAAACAAAAATGTTGTCTGTGCGCATCCCGTGGTGGAAGCAGCTCTGGAGAGACGAGCAATCCTCTTTTCTCTCAGGGACAGAGCGTTCGCCTTAACACAAACAGGAGAGGTGTGCGGGTAAAACTTGGAACAGTACAGATGGTCACCACCAGATGTGACACTATTTTCACAAACCCTGTGCATGGAGCCAAGGAAAAAGGAAAAAAAAAAACTGTTGCCAGCAAGTCACAGCTTTATTCCTGATTTCCTTTAGAAAAGAAATGCAGAGAACAGCTGTGACTGACGATAAAATGACCCGGAGAGAAATAACGACCGAAGATGCTAACGCAGTTTATACCTCTGGTTACTTTTAAAATGACAGCCTGTCTTCCAGGGGGTCAAATCTCTTTTCCACATGGGCTCTGCCGCCCGTGCGCAGCAACGTGTGCCGACTCTCCACTTGGCTCCCCAGCCTCGTCTAAAAGGTCATCGGAACGCGGACGGTCCCCTCCGCTAGAATCCTTTTCCGCAGACACAGAGCACGTGAAGGCTCCTTATTAATGGAATCGGCACCATTGCTGCCCCGTGGAGATGGCTTCGGAAGCTGGAGTTTTATCTTTCAGGAGGGGTCGGAGCATGCGCCTAGGTGGCTTCTACGCACGTGCATCCTATTTTATAAACCCGGGGAGTGGGGGCGCCCTTGCGGTGCCCTGCACGAACGTGAGCAGGAGAGAAAAGGAGCGATTTGGGGCAGGGCCTGGATGTATGCGGCACAAGTTGGTATTTTCTAAGTGGTATACACGCACTTCTGCACCTGCTAATTGACTCCTCATACAGATGAAATTAGATTTGTCTTTTGCCTGAGGCTTTTGGGTGGGAGGTCTGGGTGAACGGGTGGAGGCACTGGCAAACTGATTTCAAGCACACAATGCATGCCTGTAAGTATTTTCAGAAGCAGAGTTTGCCCATACTTTTTAAGACTGGTTCTCAACCTTTTCCCCCATCGTGACACACCTGACAGACCACGCTCACATGTGTGACACACTGCTCATTACAATTCACGGCGAAAATAAAAAAATAAAATAAATAAAGATCCAGTATTATTTTTATTGTTAAGAATGACACAAGGGAAAGATAGGTCTGAACAGAAATTGCATAAATAGTAAACATCCCATACCAAAACAGCATCAATTTCCAGCACTCAAACAGTAACCACCTTACCTAAGAAAAGGCAACACTGAAAATATTACACCAGAACCTTAGATGCCTATGCACCTCCTATTAGGAAAATGGACCAAGTCAGGCTGCTATAGAGCCCTACACAGAAACTACACGCCAGCAGAAAACCTCACCTGAATCACATGTGCTGACCCTCACCTAACAAAGAATAAAGAGACCAAAAAGCATAACTTGAAACATACAGACAAAAACTGAATTGGAAACTACAACAAGCCAGGGTCTCTGTATGCAGTGTAACAAAGGAAAAAAGAAACATCACCCATCCTTATAAACAAATCAAGAAATATAAAATCAATAACAGCAAAACCATACTAACAAAAAGACCAGATTATTTCAAAACAGCTGATGAATGGAATATCCATTAATTAAAAACTCATATCAAAATTTTCTAGATACCAATAAAATATTTCAAAATAGTAGACAGACCCAATAATGAAAAATAAAGAAAAAAATGTTTTGCTCTGCATACCTGGGAATTGATATCCAGGTGTCCTGAGATTGTTTTGAATTAGCCTCCTGCTAATGGTTTGCTTGCAGCTTTCTCCTCTCTCTCTCACACTGGCTCTCAATCGCTCACATATATATACACATGCTTTTTCTTTCTCACTTATATAGGCTCTTAATTACACATTTACACACATGTTGACTGACTTTTCACACTTATACACACATAGGCTTTCAATCACACACTTACATGCATGCTGTCTCTTTCTCTCAACTACACACAGGCTCTCAATCACATACTCACATGCTCCCTCACCTAAACCAGCTTTCAATCACACACAGACACACATGCTCTCTCTCTTACTTATACACACAGGCTCATACATGCACATGATCTTTCACTTACACATACAGGTTCTCAATCATACACTTATATATTCATGCTAACTCTCTCTCACACACAGGCTCTCAATCACACACAGGTTTCCAATTACACACACATACAGGCTCTCAATCACTCACTTACATACATGCTGTCTAACACACACACACACACATATGATTTCAAACACATATGCTTACTCGCTCAATCTCTCTCCCCTCACTGAACTAGTGACAGCAGCAGCCTCCTCCACTTCCAGCCCTGGTGGCCTTGAGAAAGGACTCCCATCTGCCGCGGGGGCTGACGTTGCTCCTGTTTTGCTCCACGGCGCGCTGCTCTTCTTCAGGCCGATGCTGTGCGCACTAGCATGGTCTCTTCTCCCACGTGCATGGCCCACTGCATACCATGTCCTCTTCCCGGGCCGCAGGGGGGGGGGGGGGGCCGGGAAAAGAGACCACGCTGGTGCCACTGACTTCAAGTCTCCTGCCGCGTTCCACCTGGCCTATCAGCATTTTAAGCCCGGGCGGAGAACGAGTTCCTATTTCGCTGGGGCAGGGTCAGTGGGGGCCCAGGAAGTGAGGTGACGCACCTGCGTGTGCTTGGCGACACACTGGTGGTGTCACAACACATCAGTTGAGAGCCGCTGCTTTATAAAATACCCACCTCCGCGTTAATTTCTGGATTATTACACGCACATTGTTGCAATTACTACGGGTGGAAAATATATGCACTACTTTTATAAAATGGGTAGAGAACATATGCGTTTCCCTGCACATAATTTGGGGGGGGGGGGAAATGCAGTATTTTATAAACTGCAACTCCTGCTGTACAGTTCATAAAATCCTAGCATACATTTCCGTGGCTCCCGCTTACACATGCATTTCATGCCTCGCGCGCACTTTTGAAAGTTGGGCTTTTAAACAGCACTACTAGCAAATATAACTCAGTAGGAAATTAAGATAAATGCAATTATTAAAAATCTTTAAAAAAAAATTTCTTAAATTTCATTTAACCCCTGAGGGACAAGTGTGCAAAGATTCTGAGGCTCCACCTCCTTTGCCCTTCCTGCCATGACGATGCTTGGTAAACCTCATGAGAACCACATCCGTGCAGCACGACGGTGTGCACAGAAATCGGGAAAAGAATTGCGAGATGGACCCAAGCCAGGAGAATGTTAAAAACAAAAATGGTATGAGCCTGACAAAAAGGTGCACCCATATATATATTTTTTTTTTACAAAAAATAAGCAGAAATATAGCAAATAAAACAGATTAGGACATTGCAATAAAAATTATTTTGAAAAAAAACCCCAAAACAGATTAGGACAAAAGAAGAAAGGAATGAGACCTGGAAAAGAATCGGTGAAGTTAAAATGCATTGACAAATTGATCATTTGAGTAACCCCAGTACAGCTGCTTTAACAGACATGTGCGATGCTGCTGCAAGCAGCACTGGGCTGGACGTTATACAGCTGCAGCACATCTGCAGCCCATACATCTCTCATGCTACCCGTAATTGTTTCCATCACAGGGAGGGGCTGCTGCTCCCCTTTCCCTCGCATGCTTGTATGCAAATCAGGATCTCAAGTTATTCAAGGTGTATTAAAATCATCTTTTTCAAATCCATTACATTAGCGCAAGCGTCTTTACTTTGGATGCTAGCATGTGCCGGTGTAGGACTGGAATTGCATATTGTGTACCCCGCAGTTCCTTGGCTGGGTAGAGATGGGACGTCGCATGGCCTTGCTTGCTTCCTTCTTTTCTAAAGGAGATTTGGCTTTGGAGTGTATGAGAAGTGGATCACGTTGTGTTTGACTGCCTGAGGGGCAAGATCGTTGTGATCTTTTCATTATTTTAGTCAGGTAAGGTACAGCTGTGTCCTGCACGCTGTCTCATCCCAGCTTTCCTTTTAAGCTTGTTCTGGCTACTATCCAAGCAACTTTCAGAGCGAATCAGGCAGCTGGATGGGACTGAGGTGCTTTTGGATTTGGTTTCTGCGACTATTGCTGCCCCATGGTGGAGATGAAATCGTTTAGCAATAAAGTTGCAAGGGAGCTGTCACTTGCACAAAGGAGATCCCATGAGTATAGCCACCTCCAGACGTGGCCAAAGCGCAGACAACTCTGGATTGCTTCACCACCTTGTGTTCACCTTTACCTTCAGCAAGTCACTTCTCCATGCGCCCCCCTTTTCTGCTTTCATTAAGCTTTCTTTCCCTGCCACTCGCTGAGATGCAATGAATTAATCACATCAATAACTGCAGCTTTGTTTTCACCCCACAGGCAGATACACTAACTCTGTCGGCTTATGCACCACTTTGGGATTCAGTTTGTAGGGGAGGTGTTCTAGAAAATCAAATGCCTCTCCTTAATCGCAGTCATTGATGAGGTCTTCTGGTTAACGACTCTAACCAAGAAGGTTATCTCCTCAAAGAGCAATGAGAAACCAACAGTGCAGGTCATGAGATGTATATTAATTGACTTATTCTGTCTTTGGTCACTTTTCTTTACATGTCGTCTTTGGTTACCAAGCAGTAGAAGTCAGTCCTTGCTCCATAGTTGCGGGATCCTAGATCAGAGATATCAATTTCACTACTCTGGTGCTCTCCCACATGGAGTCCTTCAGAAGTCTCGTCTGCCGCTAGGGGAATGTGAAATGCTGTCAGGCGAGGCGGTGGACTTTTATAAATTGTCCCACGGACTCCTAGAAGAGGGAAAAAGCAGAACTTTTGAGCATTGATAGGCAGTGGATTATCGAAATAATGCCACTAAGAAGTCAAATGGTCTTTGGTCAAACAATTTCCTGTAAACAGTAAGCAAAATCTCAGAATGGGGTTTCTTTACATCATTCTTCAATTAGTATATCATGTCCTGATACACCACTACTGCTGACCCTGTGGAGCTTTGTATACCATGCTCCAAAGATTAGAGATGCCAGCTGCCCCAGATCAGGAGGTACGGGAGCAGCCAGTCCTAAAACTTGCAGCCCTATTGCATTCTGGCACTTGTAGACCTAATTATAACTTGACTACTACTACTTCATAATCTCCAAAATATAGAAGGTCTGTTGGCAACACTGCTTGTGATTAATCAATAAAGGTCATACAAATCCCATTCATCCTTTCCCTCATGTTCTCGTCCCCTCGTTCCACTCTGAACATTTTTATCCCACCCTCTTTCTCAGTCCTTGAAGCAGTAGATGTAGATGAATCTGGAGGCCTAATTTGAACCCCAAGGATGGCAGCATGAAATCATGTTTGCCTTCCATCTCTTTTCTTCAGATCCTGATTCTTTTTCTCATACCCAGGTCTCCCTCGGGATCAAGGTCTTCAGGACACTCCAGGTAGCTGCTGCTCTGGATGAGCATGGGATCCTTGTCTTCCTGCCGTCGGGTCTGGGGGTCTGCCAGTTTATTCCTGCATAACATCCTCAGAGGCATGGCGAGGCACAGCTCCTTCCAGAAGTCTGAAGAAGGAGTCTAGAGGGGAGAAGACAGACAGGAGGTCCTTCATTCACCGTATTGCTATATCCACCAATATTATTAAGGTACAAAGAGGTTGATATTCAGCCGACGCTCAATTTTGCCAGCATCGGTTCTCGAGCCCGCTGACAGCCACGGACTCGAAAACCGGATACCGGCAAAATTGAGCATCCGGTTTTCGACCCGACAGCTGCAGGCCGACTTCAAATTTTTTTTTTTACTTTTTACACTCTTCGGGACCTCCGACTTAATATCACCATGATATTAAGTCAGAGGGTACACAGAAAAGCAGTTTTTACTGCTCTTCTGTGCACTTTCCCGGTGCCGGAAGAAATTAGCACTTACCTTTGGGTAGGCGCTAATTTCTGAGAGCAAATGTGCGGCTTGGCTGCACATTTTGTTTTCTGAACGGGCAGGAATACCTAATAGGGCTATCAACATACATTTGCCTGTTGAGGGCGCTATTAGGTTCGGCGGTTTTGGACGCGCGTTTTCGGCCCCTTACTGAATAAGGGGTAAGGGAAAACGCGCGTCCAATGGCGAGTTAACAGTGCCCTCCGGAGCACACTGTACTGTATTGGCCCGTGTGTTAGTGTCTTTTGAGGCTGTGAGGCACTGAGAGAAGGGCCCAGGTGCTGGCTTGAATCTGAGCAACAGGCAGTGGTGACTTTTTCGTGGTCCACCTAATTAGATCTGAAGGCACACCAGTGTGTCATGGCACACTCGTTGGGAAACACTGTAACATAGCTGGTTAAGGCTAAAGTTATCCAGGTATACATAGCAGGGTAACTTTAAAACCTAATGAGCTATGCTTGAATATCACCAGTTAGGTTTCAGAGTTATCTGGATATGTGTGCCTGGAAAACCTGATTTAAGGATATTCAGCAGGACATTCATCTCACTGAATGTCCTGCTGAATCCAGCATCAATTTTATTTTTATTATTGACCTCAAAGTCTCTATCTTGTTTATGTTTTAAGACATCTAGGAAAGGTGCCTTAAATTTTATCTAATGGAATA
Organism: Rhinatrema bivittatum; assembly: GCF_901001135.1. Lineage (NCBI taxonomy): Eukaryota > Metazoa > Chordata > Amphibia > Gymnophiona > Rhinatrematidae > Rhinatrema > Rhinatrema bivittatum. The sequence goes on from NC_042631.1 coordinate 34,952,522, forward strand.
ATATAGAGCCTTATCAGCCAGACTGTAAACAATGTTTTTTTATTTTTATTTTAATTGCATTTATCCTTATTCATTTTCAACGTATGTGCTGCCCTATCTATCACTTTTGACACTATATATACAGTGTCCTCTTAAATACTTACAGAATATAATCATCTCCGCCTCAACCTCCTTTTGCCTCAAGCATGCCCAGTATTTTGAATATTTCCAGATATGAAAATGGCTTCATTATCCTTAAGAGCTTTATCATCCCTCAGTCTCGTCCATATCCTTCCAGTACAGAGATAGCCAGAACTGTGCTCCGTATAATATACTGAATGTGGCCTTACGTCCGTATCATACAGTGGTAACTTTGCCTCTTTCTTATTATGGTTCATTAACATTTTCAGGCATGCAAGGAACCTTAATGCTTTGTTTGCCACTGCCTAAACACCGCACAGAATAGGAAGACCCCAGCTCTGTTACTAAGGTTGCCGACAGGAGTTGTAGTTCTGATCTTCCTAAGAAAAGCAGGTGCTACAAGTCCATGCATGCACTGGAATAAAACCAGGACTGAAATCAGCGAGCTGGTAAAAAAAAAAAAAAAAAGAACCATGTGCCAGTCCTAGCTGTTATATCTTCCCTTATTAGGAAATTTCTCCATGTGAAACTCTGAAATGCTTTACGGAGTTAAGGAAATGTAGGTCAGAAAATGTACATCCTTATTTTTTGTCTTTAAAAGGGATGAAATGTAACTCATAGACGACGTTCCACACTTGCTTACAGCAATCTTTAGTATTATGGCCTATTTTCCAACCAGGGGTCTCGGGAATCAACTCGCAACATTATGTCATGACAAAGGGGCCGATGCAATACAGTGCGCTCAGCCGAGCGAACTGTATAACCCGCAGTCGGACGCGGGATAAATAGGCGTTAATCCACCCCCTAATGCAATAGGGGGATTAGCGCCTATTTAACGCGCGTCTGACGCGGAGTGAATGAGATAGCGCTCATCACATGCAAATGCAAGCGAATGAGGCTATTACTCATTCACTCCGCATGCAAAAAGATAAACGTGCGTCTCAGACGCACATTTATCGCTCAGATATTAACGCCTGCCTGGAGCTTTTCTGTACTTCTTTCTCAAAGTAAAAAAAATAAAATAAAATAACTCTGCAGACCGCCAGTAAACTCGGCGTCTGTTTCATAAGCGGCCATCTGCCATCTGCCAGTAATGAAAATTTTCATTACTGGCAGACAGGCAGGTTATGAAAACAGAGGCCGAGTTTTCCGGCGTCGATCTTCATAACCAGCAGCCGCGGCAGGTCGCGTTAGCAAGGAGGCACTAAGATCACGCAAGCGAACCTAGCGCCTCCTTCCTAGCGCGACCCCCTAATTTACATATTGCATGGTGCTCCCCTTGCGGGAGGGGGGGGCCATGCATGCGTTAAGAAAGTGGGCGCTGAAAAGTCAGCGCCTGCTTTCCGCGGAGATTATTGCATCGGCCCCAAAGACTCTTGTAAAGAAGGAACTTCCTCAGCTTAGCTAAAATTAAAAAAAAAAAACAAAAAAACTCTATTACTCTGGCACGACTACTCCTTATCCACCCTGACACCACCCAGTTTCACAAGGCTGTAATTTATTCAATCTCTATCAAAATGAATTAACAGAATGAGTGCGCCAGTCAGTTCATGTGTTCAGACCTGTCTGATTCAACATCCTTAGGCTGGAACTCTGCGACTGCCATGGATCACTGAAAGGGAACAGGACCAGCCTGACATATTCCATTGCTTTAAATGCTTTTTATTCTCCTCAAAGCTTGTCTTTTACACTTTACTTATGATTAAAATGTTGGGTTCTATCACTGGGCAAATTTCTTTCAATGTATTATATTAGATATTACTTTTGCTGCTTGTCTCTGTTTTTATCCCCACCTTCCTGTCACAGGCTCGCTGGAGGAACTTGGATTGGCTGCCGACTGAAAAGCCCCTTTTTGCAGGATAACCCCCATCAGTGCCCTCTTCTGCCAGTAGGGGCTGTTACCAAGGCACACTGCCTTCACACCTGCCTTTGGGGACTGAGTAAATTGCCTCTGTGATGTGAACTGTGATAATGAAAACTAAAAATTTGTTTTCCTACATGGGAGTACGCAGAAAGCCATTATGCCTCGAACTGTAGCTAAGACTGCAATGCAACGCTTCGCCATATGCCAGCTGTAAATAATTTTGTATATATTTTAGAAATAGTTATTTCCCACTTTCTACCCTCTACCTTGCTCTTGTAATTAGAGATGTGAATCGTGTGATCGATCGTCTTAACGATCGATTTCGGCTGGGAGGGGGAGGGAATCAGATCGTCGCAGTTTGGGTTTTTTTAAATATCGTGTAAATCGTGTAAATCGAAAACCGGCACACTAAAACATCCCTAAAACCCACCCCGAGCCTTTAAAATAAATCCCCCACCCTCCCGAACCCCCCAAAATGCCTTAAATTACCTGGGGTCCAGTGGGGGGGGGGGAGGGTGGGAAAACCGGCACACTAAAACAACCCTAAAACCCACCCCGACCCTTTAAAATAAATCCCCCACCCTCCCGAACCCCCCCAAAATGCCTTAAATTACCTGGGGTCCAGAGGAAGGGTCCCGGTGTGATCTTTTACTCTCGGAACTCCGTGCGTTGTAGAAATGGCGCCGGCGCTACCTTTGACCTGTCAGGTCAAAGGTAGCGCCGGCGCCATTTTGTTTTTTTGTCCCCCGACGTCAGGAGCGTAGGAGATCGCTCCAGGACCCCCGCTGGACCCCCAAGGACTTTTGGCCAGCTTGGGGGGGCCTCCTGACCCCCACAAGACGTGTTGCCGTACGGCCGGCGCCATGGCGTCGGCCGTACGGCAACACGATTCAACTGCAGGAGGTCGTTCCGGACCCCCGCTAGACTTTTGGCAAGTCTTGTGGGGGTCAGGAGGCCCCCCCAAGCTGGCCAAAAGTCCCTGGGGGTCCGGAACGACCTCCTGCAGTCGAATCGTTTTTCCGTACGGAAAAACGATCGCGGTAGGAGATCGCTCCCGGACCCCGCTGGACTTTTGGCAAGTCTTGTGGGGGTCAGGAGGCCCCCCCAAGCTGGCCAAAAGTCCCTGGGGGTCCAGCGGGGGTCCGGGAGCGATCTCCTACGCTCCTGGCGTCGGGGGACAACGTAGGTCCGAGAGTAAAAGATCACACCGGGACCCTTCCTCTGGACCCCAGGTAATTTAAGGCATTTTGGGGGGGTTCGGGAGGGTGGGGGATTTATTTTAAAGGGTCGGGGTGGGTTTTAGGGTTGTTTTAGTGTGCCGGTTTTCCCGCCCTCCCCCTTCCCCTCCCCCCGATTTACGATTTTTTTGACGATAAATCGGGGGAATTGTTATTGTATTGCGGCTCTAACGATTTTTGACGATTTAAAATATATCGGACGATATTTTAAATCGTCAAAAAACGATTCACATCCCTATTTGTAATTCACCTTCCTTCTTCCTTCTACCAATCTTGTTATACACTAAGTTACATGTAAAGCCTGTTGCTGAATTTGTTGCTGTTATATTGTAAACCGATCAGATGTTCCAAACGATGAGCGGTATATAAAAAACCACAAATAAATAAATTTCTCTCTCTGGAGCAAAGGGTTGGACATTACTAGGGATTTGCTTTCATTGGAAATAAAAATGGAAATCTCAGTGAAATTTCCTATTAAAAGTATTTGATTTAGATTTTTTTTTTTTATTCTGCTGCTGAAAGGTAAAGGTAACAAAGTAGTTCCTTTTGTTGTCAAAGAAATGTTAATGGCAAAGGTTTCCTTTGAAGCCAAAGGAAATCATTCTCACATTTTCTTTGAGATGTTTATTGTCCCCTTTGATGTCCATTCACCTCCTGTCTTCCCAGTAGGAAGCTGAGGCTGCTGTGGCTGGAAGCCAGTGGTATTATTTCCTGGACTGCAGTGACACCTAGTGGCCATGACAGCAATTGTTAAAATGAAGTAGATATTTTTCCAGGACACAATTTTCATTCAAATGGACCAACTGTAGATCTTGGAATCAGAATTTGGATGTGTAATAAGTGCCTGGGGCCAATACAGATCAAGGGATCAACTGCTAAAGAACCTTTTTAATTAGTTATAAAAGATAATTCTGCCTTTGTTTGGGGTTAGTCAGAGACAGAGGAAGGGAGAGATAAAGAGATATAGCTTTGAGGGTTTCATTCCAGCTTCTGTCTGAAATTAAAGTAAGAACATTTTTTGATAGTTGGATGTTTCTTTGTAAACATTATCTGAAGAAAAGTACTTATGCAGCAGTATTAGAATGGATACTGTTTGTTATTTTGTAGTGAGAGAAAAAGTGATGTACAGAACAACAGAATTAAGAATTGTATCTGCACATATGCATCAGACTAAGAACATAAGAACATGCCATACTGGGTCAGACCAAGGGTCCATCAAACCCAGTATCCAACAGTGACCAATCCAGGCCATAAGAACCTGGCAAGTATCCAAAAACTAGAGATGTGCAAAGCTTGAACCTTTTGGTTCGGGCTTCGTTTTCGGCCCGCCGCAGGTGTTCAGGTTAGTGCGCACTAACGGGAGTTAGTGCGTTCTAACCTGAACACCGAATTTTCCCAAAATTTCAGGAAAATTTGGTTCGGTTTCTGGGTTCCCCGAACCAGGACGAATTAGGCAATTTCGTTGAACTTGCCTAATTCATCCTAAACTATTGCACATCCCTACCAAAAACTAAGTCTATTCCATGTTACCGTTGCAAGTAATAGCAGTGGCTATTTTCTAAGTCAATTTAATTAACAGCAGGAAATGGACTTCTCCTCCAAGAACTTATCCAATCCTTTTTTAAACACAGCTATATTAACTGCACTAACCACATCCTCCGGCAACAAATTCCAGAGTTTAATTGTGTGTTGAGTAAAAAAGAACTTTCTCCGATTAGTTTTAAATGTGCCCAATGCTAACTTCATGGAGTGTGCCCCTAGTCCTTCTATTAGCAGAAAGAGTAAATAACTGATTCACATTTACCCATTCTAGATCTCTCATGATTTTACCCGTTCTAGACCTCTCATGATTTTACCCGTTCTAGACCTCTCATGATTTTAAACACCTCTATCATATTCCCCCTCAGCCGTCTCTTTTCCAAGCTGAACAGACCTAACCTCTTTAGTCTTTCCTCATAGAGGAGCTGTTCCATTCCCCTTATCATTTTGGTCGCCTTTCTCTGTACCTTCGCCATCTCAACTCCATTTTGTTTCAGATGCGGTGACCAGAATTGCACACAGTATTCAAAGGTGCGGTCTCACCATGGAGCGATACAGAGGCATTATAACATTTTCCATTGTATTCACCATTCCCTTTCTAATAATTCCCAAATTCTGTTTGCTTTTTTGACTGCTGCAACACACTGAACTGACAATTTCAATGTGTTATCCACTATGACACCTAGATCTCTTTCTTGGGTGATAGCTCCTAATATGGACTGACTTAGTTGCAGGAAAATTTGAAAGATTTGTTGTGATTTTATATAGATTATAGAGGGAATATTGCTTTTTATGTTGTGAGAATCTGAACATTTGGCCCCATGAAGCAAGTAGACCCTGAATCTGCGCTAGTACTAGATTCCAAACATTTGCAACAGCTTCATTAAGCACCCAGTAGTGAAGCTTCTACAAAAGAATTACAAAATAATCACATGAAACTTAACTGATAACTTATGCTATGACTCTGGCCAGAATTTAGGTGAGAATTTTGAAATATTTTTTGCAAATTAACCAAAGTGATATTTAGAACAGGGTTAGTGATTTTCTTTGATAATTTACAAAACTGATTTCCCTAATTTTACAATGCCAATGGTTTTTTTTCTATTACTATAATGCCATTGTCTCTATAGGAATTGTAAAACATTATATAAATGTACATGCATTGATTCTATATGCATTAGAACATAAGAACATAAGAAAATGCCATACTGTGCAGCCCTCAGTGCAGCCCTCACGGATGAGCTTGCCAACCTGGATCTCACCGATTCAGAATCCACACTCTCCTCTTGGCATCAAATAACAAACAGCATAGCCAACTCCCTCTGCCCTGAACAAACAAGAAAAATCAACCCAGCCAATACCAAAAAGAAACCCTGGTACTCCCCCGAACTCGCCATGAAGCGCCATCTCAGAAAACTCGAAAAAAAATGGCGCAAGGAACACTCCACATCCATTCAATCCTCCTTCAGGTCCTACCTCCACTCCTACAAAGAGGCCACTGACAAAGCCAAAAGGGATTACTATGCCCAGAAGATACACCACCTCCAATTCAATGCACGGGCCCTCTTTAACTTCGCTGCCTCCCTCACCAAAACCAGTTCCGCACTCCCCCCCGACACAAATCACCCTACTAAATGCGAAGAACTCGCACATTACTTTCACAAAAAAATTGACGACATCATGGCACGCTTCCCCCCTCGTACCTCTAACACCCTCCTAGGTACTACGCCGAACAACCCCTTAGCCTCCTCACACAGCCCAGCGGCCACTCAATACTGCAACGCTACCCTCAGCTCCTTCGACACAACAACATATGCTGAGATAGAAACTATTCTTAAAAAAACAAACCCTGCAACCCACCCCACTGATACCATCCCCGCGAAAACCCTTCTCTCAATCCCCAAAATCATCGTCAAACCTATCACTGACATTATCAATTGTTCAATCTCCACTGGCACAGTACCCCAGCCCACTCAAGCAGGCCATAATTAACCCCATTCTCAAAAAACCCACTCTGGACCCAACGAACCCAGCCAACTACCGCCCAGTCTCCAATCTTCCCTTTATCTCTAAATACTAGAAAAAGTTATCAACAAGCAACTAACGACCTATCTTGATGACCACCGCATCCTATTCCCTTCGCAATTCGGCTTTCGCCATTACCACAGCACTGAAACGCTACTCACCTCCCTCTCTGACCACATCCTAAAGGCCCTTGACAAAGGGCAATCATATATCCTAGCCCTGCTGGATATTTCCGCAGCATTCGACACGGTTCATCACGTCCTACTAATCAAGCAACTAAAAGAAATAGGTATAACTGACACCGCCCTCTCCTGGTTCAAATCATACCTCTCCAACAGGCAGTACCAAGTAAAAAGCGGGCCCTGCCATTCAAAACCTGTCAACCTGCAACAAGGAGTCCCCCAAGGCTCCGCACTATCCTCCACAATGTTCAATATATACCTTTTACCCCTCTGCCAACTGCTATCAAAACTCGGCCTCCCTCACTTCATATATGCTGACGATGTTCAGATCTTGATTCCTGTAACCGACACCATACCTATAGCCCTAAAAACTTGGGAAACCGCCCTAGCAGCCATCAGCTCCCTACTCGCCAACAATTATTTAGCACTCAATGCCTCCAAAACGGAGCTCCTCTTCATCTCACCCCCTCACAACAACCACCACTCCACCCTCCACCCACCTCTCCCCACCCCCCAATTCACCCAACAAGTGCGAAGCCTTGGTGTTGTTCTTGATAACCACCTTAATTTGAAGAAATTCATCAACTCAACATTGAAAGAGGGTTTCTTCAAGCTCCACACACTCAAAAAACTGAAACCCTTACTCCACATGAATGATTTCCGCACAGTCCTCCAAGCTACCATTCTTGCTAAGCTCGACTATTGTAATGCCATCCTCCTAGGCCTCCCAAAAAATACCCTACGGCCCTTACAGATGCTCCAAAACTCAGCAGCGCGCATACTCACCAATGCCCACCGAGGAGATCACATCACCCCCGTCCTCCAGCATCTACACTGGCTGCCAATCAGCTCCAGAATCATTTACAAAACACTCACACTCATCCACAAAACCACCTACAACCAAGACATGACATGGTTCAAAGACCACCTCCGACTCCGCCCACGTAACAGACCCACCAGGGTACAGCACCTTGCCATGATGCACACTCCCTCTCCAAAGCTTTCCAAACTCAAATCCACCAAAACACGTGCCCTCTCCTTAGCCGGACCCACCCTCTGGAACAGAATGCCCCCAAACCTGTGCTTAGAATCTTGTCAAAAAAGATTCAAACAGAACCTCAAGACCTGGCTCTTTAAACAGGCTTTCACCTAATCCCCTCTCATCTCACCTTTCTTCCTCTCCCCTGGCTTAAGTCCGATTACCTCATACTTTTGTTACGAATATGCCTTGTAACCTCCATTTAACTTAACCGCCTCAACACAATCTCTTCATAATTCCTCCCTGCCATCTATTCCATATAATCATGCTTACTTTGAATTATCGTTCTCTTTATAACCTGTTAACTATATAGCATGTTGTGTTAATTGTTCAAACTTCTTTCACGGTTTACATTATTTACTTTCACTGTTTAATTTGTTCTCTGTAAAGCCTGTTGCAGTTTTAGTTATCTGTGAACCGAGATGATGTTCCCAGCGTATCCCGGTATATAAAAACACTTAAATAAATAAATAAAATAAATAAATACTGGGTCAGACCAAGGGTCCATCAAGCCCAGCATCCTGTTTCCAACAGTGGCCAATCCAGGCCATAAGAACCTGGCAAGTACCCAAAAACTAAGTCTATTCCATGTTACCATTGCTAATGGCAGTGGCTATTCTCTAAGTGAACTTAATAGCAGGTAATGGACTTCTCCTCCAAGAACTTATCCAATCCTTTTTTAAACACCGCTATACTAACTGCACTAACCACATCCTCTGGCAACACCCACAACCCTGCCCCCTTCCCGCCCCTTTTTCAAAGCCCCGGTACATAGGCGCATCCCGGGGCATATATGAAGTGAGGGGGGCCGAGTTTTGATAGCAGTTGGCAGAGGGGTAAAAGGTATATATTGAACATTGTGGAGGATAGTGCGGAGCCTTGGGGGACTCCTTGTTGCAGGTTGACAGGTTTTGAATGGCAGGGCCCGCTTTTTACTTGGTACTGCCTGTTGGAGAGGTATGATTTTCGGGGTTACGTGTGTAACCCTTTGAAAATCTGCCCCTGTGTGTTTAATGTTATTGTTTGTTTTATTCTTAGCTCTAGCCACTGTTCCCCAACTCTGGGAGACCCTTTAATTGCATGGGTGTACTACATGTGCCCATTTCTGCTGGGATGCCTGGACTTCTATAGGCTACATGTGCCCATTTCTTATAGCTGAGAAGTGGAGTTACTTATGTGGCCTCTCCCATGTAGGGTGGGGATTTTACATTAAATTCCGAAACATTTATTAGAAGAATGAATAAATATAACGCTCACTGCAATGAAATGGAGTCAAGAGTAACTGCACAGATTTGTTGGAATTGTCACAGTTGTAATGAGTTAATGCTTTAGTTGAATTTACGCTTTCCTCAGAATTAGTGAGGCAGAGAAAACCAAAGGTGCTGCTACTTAGCTAGGAGCCTTTTTCAAACTGAAGATGTCCCTCCAAAGGAACTACATGTCCCAGAATACCTTGAGTCCAAGGGACCAACTAGGAAGGTTATATTAGAGCAATGTTATATGCCTACAGTGCAACAAGGAAAACAGATCAAATAAACTGTGAATACAGGACACCTCCCATACCATAGAGCCAGACTTCCAGAGCAGCAGGGCCAAGGTGCGCTTGTATTGCTTCAGCAACTGAGTGACAGGGAAGGACAGGTCCTTGTACTGACTTTCAAACACAATGAATATGGGTTTCTGTGAGAGCTCCATCAGCCGCCACAGACCTTCCCTGCAAAGGAATTCAGAATTGTTAAAGAGGGTAAAATATGGGAAGGTACACCACCATAATTGTACTCCCAATGAACATCACCTCCATTCACAGTTTACCTGCAAATAAATATACAATCGTTAGAGGTTAGAAATCCCAATGAGCTGTAAGTGCTGTGAAATCTGGAAGTACTCGTAGAGTCTGGTTTGAGGGAGACTAAAGCCAGGATTTTAATAGGCCCATGCGTGCAAATACCGGCAATTATGCATGTGGCCGGGTCCTGTGCGCGCCACGCGCATTTTCAAAGGGCCCGGCCATGCGCATAACTGTCGAATCATGCACAAGGGCTGGGCCCTGAGAAAGGGGAGAGCTGGGGGTGGGGTCTGGGCTGGGGGGAAGGGGAAGGGGAGGGGGAGGGGGAGGGGGAGGGGCGGGATCAAGACCATTAGCTGCTGTTCCGGGGAAGCTCGTGCTGGCAGCCGGCTGGCACACGCAAGTTGCTTCTGCTCCGACAGAACAGTAAGTAAAAAAATGTAAAAAATTATTTTAGTTAGGTAGGGGTCAGGGTGGAAAGGTGAAAGGGAAGGAAGGTTAGGCAGGGGGATAGGGAAGTTACCTCCCAGTCCGCTCCTTCCCTACCCCCCCCCCCCCACCTAACCTTCCTTCCCTTTCCCCTTTTCATCCTGACCCGTACCTAACTAAAATAATTTAAAAACATTTTTTACTTACTGTTCCGTCGGAGCAGAGGCAACTTGCGTGTGCCAGCCGACTGCCTTAATCGGAGCAGACTGAGAGGGAACTGGGGGAGGCTCAATTGCGTCGCCATGTGAACTTTGCTAAAATTCACTCCCCCCCCCCCCCCCCCCTGCACACGCAGATTATAAAATCCACTGCGCATGTCCGCATGGCCCATGGATTTTATAACATGTGTGCGTCCATGTGCACGCGCCGGGAACCACATGTACCTTTTAAAATCTACCCCTAAGGTATCATTCAAGAGCAAGTTCTATTGAATAAGCAAAAGGCAGATATTTGCCAGTCTCCAGACAAAGCTGCAGCCCTTCTCTCTTAGCTGGAAGACTGCTGCTGGGATGCCTGGACTTCTATAGGCTGAGAGAGGCCTTCACTGCCCCCACCAAAATAGCAATGAGCAAAGCTGGACCAGATTCCACATGGGCTGGAAGCAGTCAGAGGAGGCTATTTTGAGATTTGTATGAATGTTTCTCACTGATCCTACTGGACTCACGTATACTTCTTTCCTTCAAGGCTTTCATTTTGTAAATGTACCTCATGTGCTCTATTTCTTCTGTCCGTGAGATTTGTTTGTATTTCCATCCATCACCAGCAACTCACAGGCCTTCTCCACATCCAACTAACCAACCATTCAATGCTAGAAATGGGGAGCAATCATGCTCAGCTAACACCATCACCTATCCAGCTGGACTTTCTGTGCAATATATTTTTTGTTCAACCAGCAACCATACCTAGGTTACCTGAAATTACTGCTGCACCAGTCCTGCTCCAGGTACGCAAGAGAGAGAACCACAATGAGGCGCCGGCATCGACTGACATTCATAATCAGCTCTGCAGAGGGCTCTGGGAAGGTAGAAAGACAGTAACTAAAAAGAAATGTCTCAGGATGCAGGCAGTGGGATGCAAGAAGGATCTAGGCTCAACATCAGGACTTTGATGATATAGACATGGAAACATGCTGATCTTTGTATTTGGGGGATGCAAGGAATTGTTTTAGATACAAAAGCATAGCACTTTTCTTTTTTTTTTTTTTGCTGTTTTTTTTTGTAGAGAGATGTTTTAGGAAATTAGGCAAAGGCTGGACTCAAAGGACCATTGAACATCTTCGAACCTAACCAGCTGTGCAACTTTGTACTGTGTGTGTACCAGAAACCCAAGAGCAATACTCTGGCATGATGGCTTGGCGAAAGCATGTGGGAATCGTGGGTTTGATCCCCAAACCTGGCTTCTGCTCTCAGGCCTGCTGGAGAGGAGGTGACGACGTGGAGGCAGTGGCCACAGCCCTCTACAGTGACACCTACTGACTGGCTAAAAGCACATTTGTGCCAGGATATGGAAGGAACCAGGGTCCTTGCCTCACAGGCAGTGGACTCGTGCTATGATGGCTTGTTGACACGGGAGGAAGTAGAAGGTTAACTATAGGGAACATGTTCCAGGTATTTGTAAATGAAGGTACAAAGCACTGTAGCCCCAGTAGCAATCGGTTTCATTTCAGTTGGAAGCACAGAGGAGGAGGAGGAGGAGGAAGCTACCATGCCAAAACTAAAACCAAAGAAAAGCAATCAGAAGCAGCATGGGATGAAGTCATGGAGTGATAATTACACATGGATCGAGATGAACCATAATCAAGTCAGAATGGTCATCACTGGGATAAATATATTTTAAATATGTTATACAGACCATCAACAAGTTCCTGCAATGTGGCAAAAAATTGTTCACTGAATATTTCAAAAAGCAGGTTAAATAGTGGGACGGCGAGGGTAACTTGAAAGATCCCACAATGCCTGTGGTATTGGGATATCTGGGAGGAAAGTGGGCAGGTATCCTAGGCTGGATAATCTTTAACTCCTATCACTTTCTCGGGTTCTACGTTTAACCAAGTCCGTGCCCTGCACAATAATAACGGCATCCACCCTACTGTACAGTGCCAGGCAGCACAGCAAGTGGTACTGATTTGTAGCCTGACGCTGGACTCTGCGCGGTCAAAAAGTCGCTTTATCGCTCCATTTCCCAGCCTAAACCTAAAGAGGCAGTCTTGGCATAAGAACTGTATGGTGCAGCGCAATGCAAGGTGAACACGGTCAGCAGCTGCCAGGATGCAGATGATGGCAAAGCAAAACGATACCTGAGCTGGGCAGAATGTTCTTGTCATCCAGGTAGAGTTTATAGCCATAACGGTTCTCCAGGTGCGGCTTCAGGATGAAGTGTGCAAACTTCTTGTCATCGGTGCTGCTTGAGTAGGAGACATAGGCGTCGTACAACTTTCCGTCTGCACCACAGATTCATCGGGTGAGAGCGGAGGGAAGGGGAATAATAAATGAAACAGCATCAGCATTTCTCGCCATGTCTACAGCCGACAGCCAGAGGTGGAAGGGAAGGTACTAACTGAAATACTTGTATCTACAAGATCGGGGTATTTTGCTGTTTTGGATAAAGCAGCACGGTTGCCATGATAGTCCACTTGAATGCATGGAAATAAAGGTCAACAAGCAAAAAAAAAAATTTTTTTTAAGGTGACATCTTTTTATTGGACTAACAATACATTTCCTGACTCGCTTTCAGGAGTTATACTCTCTTCATCAAATCTGAAGAAAGATGTGCCAAAAACCAATCAATAAATGTACTAAAAGTTAGGACAATAAAAAGGTGTCATCTTAATTTTTGGGGAGGGTGGTATATGTACGTATGTGTAGTTCTTTGACCTTTATTTCCATGTATTTCCATGTATTTCCATGTATTTGACGATTTACTGTCGTCTATTTATATATTTATTTATACTATTCTATTTTATTATTTATTTTATTACATGTTAGTTAATTACACTTTTATCTACTTTACTACATGTTATTTATTATATATTTACTACATGTTATTTATTATATATTTTCACGTTATTTGATCATTCACTGTTGTCTACTTAATATATATATTCCTATGTTCAGAAACTCCGTTTATTGTAACGCCTCACCGCGATAGTTTTGTTTTATGTAAACCGACCTGATTTGATATTTTATCAAGAATGTCGGTATATAAAAATGCTAAATAAATAAATAAATAAATGTATTTGTTGTTTTGGTAACCAAGTCTCGGGCTGATGCAGTTTGGTGCTGTGCATTTTCGATGCACTATTTTTACTCCTTATACAGTAAGGGGTAATAGCGCGTGGAAAATGTGCGGCCAACCCCCCTGAAACTAATAGCACCCACAACATGCAAATGCCTGTTGATGAGCCTATTAGTTAGTCCCGCGCGATCCAGAAAGTAAAATGTGCAGCCAAGCTGCACATTTTACTCTCAGAAATTAACGCCTGCCTTTGGCAGGCGTTAATTTCGGCCAGCATCAGGAAAGTGTACATAAAAGTAGAAAAAACTGCTTTTCTGTACACCCTCCGACTTAATATCATAGCGATATTAAGTCGGAGGGCCCCCCCCAAAAAAAATCGTAAAAAAAAAAAAAAAATTCAGCCCACGGCTCGCGGGTTGGAAGACGGATGCTTAATTTTTGCCAGCGTCCGTTTTCCGAACCCGTGGCTGTCAGCGGGTTTGACAACCGACGCCAGTAAAATTAAGCGTCGGCTGTCAAACCCGCTGACAGCCGCTGCTTCTGCCAATAAAGAGGCGCTAGGGATGCGCTAGGGATTACTGCGGGCCCTCATTTGAATACTAAATCGCGCGCCCAGGAGAGTGGCCTGGGCACGCGTCGGGAGAGCGGGCGCTCGCCTCGGAGTGTCGGCTCTCCCGCGCATTTTACTGTATCGGCCCGTCTGTAACTAACCCTCATAAAATATAACTTTGCATATACCCAGCACTGCCCTTGATCCTATCTTTCTAGAAACAGCAACAATTTAAGCACATGAGACAGTTTTTTAAAAAAAAGTATAAGAACATAAGAACGTGCCATACTGGGCAGACCAAGGGTCCATCAAGCCCAGCATCCTGTTTCCATCAGTGCTCTAAAGAGCTTGTTGATAGTCCAAAATCTAAGTGGATGGACTACTTGGGTCTTTTTCTGCTATCATTTACTGTGTTCCTATGTTTCAGTGTAGCATCTTGAACAAATGAAAACAAATTGAACTCTAGTAGCTGGTTACATCCAAGTTTTTTTTTATGGCACTAATGTATTTACATTTTACACTAAGAGCCAGTAACTAATTCTAGTTTTTTTTACAGTACTGCCTATAGACCTGGTTATACACAGCATGAACATGTCTTCTTTTTGTTTTTTAGCAGAGGTTTAACCCTCCTGCTTTGACAATAGTCGACATTACATCATCAAGTGCCCCAATGGAATCAGGTAGCAAGGTGTTAACCTCTCATTCAACAGGATTTCAGTTTCAGCCAAAAGGGCAAGAAGCTACTGCCCTCAGCTCCCAGCTCAAACCTTAGGATTGACTAGCCTATGATCCTACACAAAAGGCCGAGAAGCCATTTTCTTAGAAATGGTTCACATTAAATCCATGGCTGCCTGGGTTCCTGGCTAGCTGGAGTGTATGGTAGGCTATGAATGCACTTTTATATCACAGCGAGCTTTGGAAAGACAATTTGAATATTAATTAAAACTAGTTTGACCTGCATCTTCATCTCAGGGGGAGGCTGCATGAGGTGAGGTGGGGGAGCAAACTAGTTTTTATTAGTATTCAAACAATCTTTCTAAAACACACCATGATAAAAATGCATTGCCAAAATACCCTTGAACATTATGGACAAAAAGACAGCCAGTACTAGCTGACCAAAAAATGATTTCTAGTGCTTGTCTAGGCTGGTCAGCCTTCATGTTATATATCAAGAGGCTTTAATCAGTTAAACAAATGTATTACACTCTTGTCAATACTGGGAGTTCTTGAGGGGTCCTTAACTCAGATGAAATCTAGTCATTCATAGGAAAATTGGATTAGACATTTGCTAAAGTATTTGGGGAAAATGCCCCCATAAGCATGAGGCAGAGTGAAGTCAGCCAAACAGCTGCATTTTCTCCGACTGCAACGATTGGCAGGATAAGATCAGTCTTACCGTTGATCTCAACGTCTCCATACTTGTCCCTGTACCAGAGCAGGATGTTCAGCCGGCACTTCACATACAGCAGCGTTCCCACCAGCAGCAGCAACAGGACCACGACGGCAAAGAGCACAGCCTCCACGTGACCAGCTTCCTCTGCAAGCAGAAAGACCGATGGGCACAGACACATGCTGACGGCAAAAAAACCTGAATTTGCTAGGCTCAGGAAGACAGCAAAAAACCTGAATTCGCAAGACTTAAAGCCTGATTTACTAGGGCTATTTTTTTCCTCATTATCTGTCTATGAGAATAAAGCTTCATGAATCAGGTTCTTACTGTGGTGACTGGTGAGAGAGAAGAAAAAATAGAAATTCTTGTTCTAAAGTAGCAGCCCCCTTAAAACAAAAATGTACACAGAGAGCAATTTTCAGACATTGTACATGGGTGAACATGGGATTACTCCCATAAAAACATGGTTTGAAAATGGTTTATTCCCCTCAGAATGGGTAACGTACATGCACACCGATACATGGAGGATAAAAGGGGCTGGATTAGGTCATGGATTTCCACACATTTACTTTACAAAAGTTTGGGCCTGCAGTGAAAGGAATGCAGGTTCTTTGCCCCTCTTTTGAAACAGGTGCAGACAGTTTCCCTTTGAAAATTAGCCTGCAGTCCTGCGGGTTCAATGTGCCCATGGAGCTTCAAACTAATGGAATTGCTGCTGAATCAGAGGAGAGTGCAATCTGAGGAATCCAATGGATTGCAAGATCCAAGGCAGCAGGATTTTACCAGTGGTAAATCTTGTCAGAGGAATCAGATCAATTTCTTTGATTAAGTGACCAGGGAGTTGGATCAAGGGAGGTCTTTGACACAGTCCCGCACAGAAGACTTGTAAATAAACTGTGTATCCTTGGTATGGAACCTAGAGTGACTTGGTTAGAAACTGGCTGAGTGGGAGGTGACAATGGGAAGTGATAAATAGTTTTCACTGAGAAGGGGGTTGTTCCTAGAAGTGTGACTCAGGGATTGGGTCCTTGGAATGGTTCTTTTCAACATTTTTGTAAGCAACATAATGGAAGGGTTGTTGGGAAAGGTTTGATTTTAGACAATGATACCAAAATCTGTAACAGGGTGAACAGCCAGGAAGGTGTGGAAAACATGAGGCGGGATCTAGCAAAGCTTGAGGAATGGTCTAAGGACTTGCAGCTAAGTTTTAATGCTAAAAAGTGCAGAGTAATGCATTTAGGATGCAAAAACCCAAGGTAAAGGCATAGTATTGGAGGTGAAAGTTTTCTACACAGAAAGGAAGAGTGAAATCTGTATCTGATGATCTTAAGGTAGCCAAATAGGTGGATAACGAGATGGTAAAAGCCAGAAAGATGCTTGGCAGCATAGGGAGAGGAATGGTCAGCAGAAAAAGAGAGGTGATATTGCCCCTGTATTGCTTCTTGGCGAGACCTCATTTGGAACACTGTTTTCAATTCTGGAGACCGCACCTTCAAAGATATAAATAGGATGGAGTCAGTCTAGAGAGTGGCTTCATTCTAAAGCATATGGGGATAGACAAAGATCTAAACGTGCACCCTGGAGGAAAGGCAAGATAGGGGAGATATGATAGAGCATTCAAATATCTCAAAGGTTTCCATGCACATGAGGTGAGTCTCTTTCAGTGGAAATAAGACTCTAGAACAAGGGGGTTATGCAATGAGGTTGAAAGGGAGTAGACTCGGGAGTAATCTTAGGAAACATTTCTTTACAGAGAGGGTGGTGGATGAGTGGAACAGCCTTGCAACAGAGGTGGTGGAGACAAAAATGGTATCTGAATTCAAGAAAGCATGGGATAACTACAGGGCATCTCTAAGGATGTGATGGGAATCATAATGCTAAATGAGTTGGACAGATAGGCAGACTAGATGGACCATACAGTCTTTTTCTGCCATCATGTTTCTATGTACATGTGTTAATTTGAGCAATAATGCATGTTATTGCAATTATGCAACTTAGTAAATAGACCTCTATGTCAGAAGTCTTTTATTAAGCTTCTGATGCCACCCTGTGACCATCCCATTCTTCCAAATTTGTAAAGTTAGCCAACAAATTGTTTGCCCCATATATAATTCTTCAGTTTGCTCCTAGAGTTTAATGGTGAACACAGATTCAAAATGGTGCACCAGCCTATGCATTATGAGGCTTCGTATTGCAAATGTGTGCATGAAGCACCTCAATTTGCTTCTAAATTACAATATTCAGCACTACCATTGATGACTTCCTTTGGGGCTCGGAAAGAAACCAGTTGAGTCAGTTATGCAACTGTGTAACATGTTTCATTTTGTTAAGACAGCAGTGGACTACAGCAACTTGGCCAGGTCTGTGTGGAGCTGGCATTATGGTAATCCCCTGATGCAAGATATGTGTAGCTAAGAGATGAGGAAAATCTACAGCACGCAGATAGTAAAACTAAGCTGAAGTAAATCAAGCTAAGTCTACTTCTTATGTACAAACCTACCACGCTGCTGCCATAACTTTAGCTCATTTACATCTGGAACAGGAGAATCTTAGCCTAAAGCCTTCTTGGAATTATCGTATTTTGGGCGGTGGCCCTGGTGACCTATATTCCAGTCTCCTGTCCAGCAAGTGTGAGTGTGTCATAGATAATATGCACTGTGGCCTCTGGGGAGGGAGGAGGCTTATGCTGAAGAAACCTGCCTTGCTGGTGTTTGAGAGCTGCTGAAAGATCCAGCCTGGAAAAAGAATTTCCTACCGTTCCTGCTGCAGCAAGGGGTAACAGGATCAGAAGGGCTAAAATGAAGATAAACGTTTTAAAATGGTGAACTCTTGTTCAAAATGAAATACTTTGGAATAGCACCTAGATTGCTTTTCTGCATGGTGTTTCATAAGAGTGGAGGAGTGGCCTACTGGTTACAGCAGAGAGCCAGGGGTCACATCCTACTTCTCTCACCCATGCTTATTATGATCTTGGTCAAGTCCCTTCACCCTTCATTTCTTCAGGTACAAAGTTAGGAGTATATTTACTAAGCAGCGCTAAGAGTTTAATGTGCACCTGATATGACGGCCGGCTAGCACCATATGTTCCTAGATAGGGGCATACCTCGTGTCATGGTTTCCCTGACCAGGGTACATCACCCCAGGACCAGGACAGGGCTGCAAAATAAGGCAAGGTCCAGTCTTCCACCTAGCTAGCCCCCGCAGGTTGACCCTTGGTTTCTGGGGGTCAGTAGGTCTCTGCAGTAGCAGTACATCATGGTGAGTCCTGGTTAAACTGGAACAAGGTAAGGTTTGGTACAGGAGCTGGATGAGGTACAGCAGGAGCAGGGTTGGATTGGATTCTGGAGCTGGACACAGAACAAGGACTGGGGCTGTGATAGACAAGGCAAGGTAGTGAGCACAGCCATGGAAAGATAAAAGCAAGACAGGATACTGGGCAGGACCCTAAGCAGGAACTGGGATAGAGATGGAACTGTGGACAGGATACTGGTACAGACAGAGAGTTGTGGACAGGATAATGGAGACTGTACTTGTCTGGTCTTGTCGTGCCCTGCCCAGTGCGGAATTGGGCAGGACAGATTAGGCCAGGACCAAACAAGGACAAGGCAAAACAACACAGAACAAGGAATGTGGAAACCTGAAGGCAACAAGGCTGGAAGCCCATATGCCACTAGGCTATAGGCCCAAAGGTCCCTAGGTATAGAGAGAGGCTTGGATAGGCCACAAGGCAAGAAGCCCAGAGGCTACAAGGCAAGGCCTAGGATAGGCCACAGAGCAAGAAGGCCCAGAAGCCACAAGACTTAAAACAAACAAACAGCAGCCAGGTCAGAGATCCAAGAGTGACTCCATGAAGAGGCAAAGGTGAATAGGTGAGACTGGGTTAGAAAGGGCTGGAACGGGTGTGGTGCAAGCAGTGAGAAGGAGCTTGCAAGGCTGGAGATTAAGCTTGCTGAGGTCCTCTGGTGGAGAGGAAGCTGCACCACAGAAGGCCAGTGAGGAAATGGCTTGGATAGCTCTGAATGGAGTTTAGTGGAGACCTCTGCTGGCGAGGAGGTGTTATAGCCAGTAGACTCAAGACACGGTGAGTCTGTGAAACAGGCGAAACTGTGACACCTAGTATGATGGACGGCTGGAACTATGTGTTTTCATTTAATTATTTAATACCTTGTATTCTGCGATTTTCAGTATTCATTGCAGACAACAAATCAAATATACAGTAAAATGGACAAATCTAGATAGGGGCATAGCTACTATGAGGAACAGCCAGTGCCATTTTGAACTGAGCAAGCAGCCAGCCCAGAGCCTGGGTTCTATTAGAGCACTAAGTATACCGGGGGGATGGGCTAGGTTGGGTTAGGGGTTCAGGTGGATTGGCAGGCTGCTATTGTAGGAGGGGCGCATTTGGTTTGGGATTTTGCCTTTATTGGGAAGGGAGTTTGGGTAGGATGTGGAGCATCACCATGTGAATTTTAAATATATATTTTCTCAACTTTTTCACTTGTGACCCACCTCTAGATGGTGGGGGGGAGGGTAGGCAGAGGTCTCTCAAGATTCCTGGGTGGACGTTTAAACATTGGGAGGGGTCTTTAGGGCTGTCATGGCCCTTTAAGTAGATGGCAGCCCCCGGTGAAAGGCCATTGTGTGATTTTTGAGAAAGTTTCCCTGCAATATTTAATAAAACTTTACCCTCCATTGCCTCAGGTACGAACTTAGATTGTAAGCCCTCTGGGGATAGGGAAATACTACAGTACCTAAATGTAATCTGCTTTGAAGTGCTGAAAAAGTGTGAAAAGCGGAATATAAAAATCGAAATAAATAAATAAATATATTTTTCTTGCAGAATTTTTCCATGGGGGAAAATATTGCACAGTTTTCAAAGCTGCAGAAAAATATCACGGGTTAGTAAAAGACCTCCTTAGATTGTAATAGATTGTAAACCTTATGAGGCAGGGAAATACCTTCTGTGCGTGCACTCGACTGGAGCTCAGGTTAGGAAAGGCAAGTAACTAAATCCAAACTTCCATCTCAGTTAATGGTTTGTTCCTTTTATGCCACACTGGATTTTACTGATATACATTTATTATTATTTTCAAAGACTCAGTGGCAGTGTGCTGCCATGCAGAGGACTAAGGTTTGATTCCTGGGTTGATTTTCTGCTTCCTGGATCCACCAGGGCGGGAGATACTGCAGAGACAGAATTCACAGCCCCCGGGGGTTGGAGGGTGGGGAATCTCAGCCACTGCTCAACGGTGACACCTACTGAATGGATTCAATGTATACGTCTACCATACTCTGGAAGGAGCCGTGGTCCTTGGTCTGTGGCACCTGATCAAGGACCGTCACTGTAATAGCTGGGCTAGGTAAAAGGCCGATACAGTACAGTGTGCTCTGGCAGAGCGCACTGTTAACCCGCGATTGGATGCGCGTTTTCGACGCTCTAGCTTTACCCCTTATTTAGTAAGGGGCGAAAACGCGCATCCAAACCCCTCCGAACCTAAAGCGCCTGCAACATGCAAATGCATGTTAATGGCCCTATTAGGTATTCCCGCGCGATTCAGAAAGCAAAATGTGCAGCCAAGCCACACATTTTACTTTCAGAAACTAGCGCCTACCCAAAGGTAGGCGTTAATTTCTCCGGGCACTGGACTTTTACTGTTTCGGCCCGTAAGGGATTATAAAACAGGGGTAATTGTGAATGAAGGCTCATGGTGCTATAACCAGGCAAAGGCTTACTTTGACTGAACTGAATGTCCAAAGAAGTAGGAGGAAATCTGCTGGGCTGGAAAATTAAAAGAATTCACAAACCATTTGAGGATTAAATTGCTGGAAACAGAGCTTTCCTTACACAGGGAAGTTCTATGCTGAAAGGAAAACAAGGAAATACATCTGGGGATTTATTAAAAGTACATTTCCTTGCTGCTCAGCACCATGGTCAGCTCCCATGACAGACAGGTGTCCACATCAAAATTAATATTAATTTTCACATTTTTGAAACATGCTAAAAAGATGTAACTTGCAGACTGTAGATAATAAAAAGGCTGAATCTCTGCATGCTGATATAAAAGTGCCCCGGTAGGAACATAAGAACATAACATAAGAACATGCCATACTGGGTCAGACCAAGGGTTCATCAAGCCCAGCATCCTGTTTCTAACAGTGGCCAATCCAGGCCATAAGAACCTGGCAACCTGGCAAGTACCCAAAAAGAAAATGAACCCAAACTATCCACCTATCATAATGGATCAACTGTTGCATTGCTGATGATCCCATATTTTGTTTTTTCCTGAATTTTAGATAACTAACCAATGATGCTATTTTCAGCTTTGTAATAGTTTATTCCTTGTTTTAGGAGGGAAACTGTGCATTGTAATTTATTTTTGCAGACCTGCCAACAAACTCCAAAAGACCTTTCTCCAAGAATACTTAGCTTTGTATATCATACGTTTACAAATAATATTATTGCTATCAAATTACAGCAGGGTGAACCATGCACAGGTAGATACAAGGACTTATCAAGATCACGCAGAGCATGAGCAGAGAGGAAATCTGACTTGACATTGAAGGGGACTGTTACATCAGCCATGCTAGTCTGGTAAGATCACAAGCAAAGAAGAACAAGCCAAGTCAGAAGCACTCATTTTGTTTTGACCCAATGAAGGCAGTAAGCTACCTAAAGCTAGTCAAGAAATGTATTAACTTAGTCCAATAAAAGGATATCACCTTATAATTATTTTTTTTTTGTTTGTTAACCTTTATTTTTATGCAACCTGCAAAGAGAAACTGACCAGCATGCAGGACTGCTATTGCTCGTAGAATCAAAGAGGCCCAAGGAAAGTGAAACCCAAGAAATGTTTTTGGCATCCAGGGACAAAGAAACGCAGACAGAAGACGAGAGGGAGACAAAGCAAGAAAGCTTAATGAGGTAGAAACACAGCCTCCCGTCCTTGGAGAGAGTCAGACAGGGGTATCTCAGGAGAAGGGGCATGAGCTAACCTGTTCTGTTCAATGTGAAAGTGGCGGTCGTGTTCTGTACCAGGCAGGTGAACACTCCGTAGTCCTCACGTCCCGTGATGTTTATTTCTAAAATGCTGGACAGAATCTTCTGGTATCCATTAATAGTTACCCTGCGGGAATACAAAAGATGATCAGAGTTATCATTGTACAAAGGGTACAAAGTGAACAAGAGACTTATAAGGACACAAAAAGCCTGAACTGGCATGAGGGGGAAAAGTAGGCATGATTCCAATCTGGGAGGACAGAAGAGGCCTGTGCCAGTATCCCAACACCGTACAAGGCAGTGATTCATGAGGACACAAACAGGAGCAGCCCATGTTGGCTTCTCATGCCTGTGCAGGCTTCTCCTCACTGACACACACTTCTTGTCTAAACAGGAAGCAAGCATGCAGGAAGGAGGAAGGAGGAGCAGCAGCAGAGACCAAAAGCCCCCACTCACTGTGTCCCTGTGCTGCCGGCTAAGCTGCTGCTCCGTCCGGGAGTGCGGTGGCGGAAGGGATGTCTTTGGTAGGTGATGGAATGGGATTGAATTGGGCTGCACCAGACCACAGTCACTTCTCCATCCTGTAAACCTTTAAGTAATTCTTCTAGTCCCTAGGTTGGGAAGAACCACTGTCTAAATTAATCAGACCCTATTTTGAAAAGATTTCCCATTGGCTCGCAGTAAAATTCTTTTGAAAATAAGAGCAGTGAGTTAGCATCGTGTCTCTGAAGAGTACTTTGGGCAGTGAACTCTCTTGCACACACTGCACCAATATGACATGCACTAAATACACATTATATCCCTGTATTGACATCTTGATATACGTTATTCAGGAAACAGCCAAAGGCCTACCTGTAGTGTTTACCCTTGCCTTTAGAAACTAGTTTGATCTTTATCTCCCTAGGCTCCTTTTGTATCCCCCCTCTGGGCAGTAGTTTGACCCAAGGGAGTAGCACTGGGATATTAATTACATTTGTTCACCAGTTAGTGGTGGCTATTGATCTATTCACGATTGCCATCAAGTATGCATACTTTTAAAAATGTTGCTGAGAACATGAGCTGTACTATTTTATTTTAATGTAACACTTTTTGATATGTTCAATGTTGCTGTGATTTATTGAGATTTTCTTTGTTTATTTTGTTGATGTTTTAGTATTGTGAGTTAATTTTATTTGATTTTATTTCTGTAGATTACAGTTTATGGATATGGATTTAACTGCCTAGAACTGTCACTAGAGCAGTATATAAGTATTTTAAATAAATTATTTATACAGCACTATGCACACTGTATGTAACAAATATAGCACTTACTTTTTTCTTTTTGTAGATTCACATTTTTCCCTGTTTCTTTTCCACCCTCTGTGTCTTGGTCACCTCCATAAAGCATGCATCTTTGCTAGCCTGAGGACTAGAGAAAAATCTCCTCTGAGAGGGCCCAACAGTTCCACTCATTGGCCAGAAGGGGGTGCCACAGCAATTGTTTTGAGATCCATATTCAAAAGCCATTTGGAGGATAATGTAATGTTATCCATCTGAATGGCTTACCCAGTTATATTTAGCCTTTATCTGGCTAAATTCTAGCCAGCTAATAAGTTAGGAGGCTAGAATTTAGCTGGATAAGTTAGGGGCGGTCCAAGGGTATAACTGGGAAGAGTTGAGTTAGCCAGCCAAGTCTGGTCGAATCAAAGAGCTGTCCTAAAGTTAGCCAGCTAACTAATACACGGGCCGATACAGTAAAAATCACGGGAGAGCGGGCAAGCGCACAGGCCACTCTCCTGTGTGCGAGATTCAGAAAAAAAATGTATTCAAATTAGGGCCCGTGGTAAAAAGAAGCGCTAGGGACACTAGCGCATCCCTAGCACCTCTTTTTGGACAGGAGCGGCGGCTGTCAGCGGGTTTGACAGCAGACGCACAATTTTGCCGGTGTTGGTTCTCAAATCCGCTGACAGCCACGGATTCGGAAACTGGACGCCGGCAAAATTGAGCGTCCGGTTTTCAACCCGCAGCCGCCGGCCCATTTTAAATTTTTATTTTTTTTTTATTTTTGATTATTTTTAACTTTTGGGACCTCCGACTTAATATCGCCATGATATTAAGTCGGAGGGTGCACAGAAAAGCACTGTACTGTATCGGCCTGTAAGATAGCTGACTATATGCAATAGTGTGGCTGCACTGTTGAATATGCCTCCAAAGTCTGCAGGATAAGATTATCTAGCTAACTTTGCTATCCAGACTTAGTCTGAATATAGACCTCTTTATTTTTACCCTGTATTTCGAAATAATTCTAAAGACAGCTTACAGCATTATTAGTATTCAGGGACAATGGGAGATAACGTGTCTTGATCAAGATCACAAGGAGTGTTAGTGGGGGAAATGGGATTTGGTTTGGCTGGTTCTCAGCTCATTGCTGTAACCAGTATGCAATACTTTCCCCAACAGCTAAAGCACTTCCACACAAGCTGTAATGTAAATCTTGTATGGTATTTCAGGCCAATACAGTACAGTGTGCTCTGGTGGAGTGCACTGTTACCCCACGATTGGACGCGCGTTTTCGACAGGAGAGTGGCCTGTGCGCGCACTGGGAGAGCGGGCGTTCACTCGCTCTCCCACGGACTTTACTGTATAGGCCCGTATGTTAGCAAACCCAAATTCTGCAGTAGCAAATTGTTTTTTGTTTTTTTTAAATAAACGTTTTTATTGATATTTCTCATAAAAAATGTACAACACTGAGAATGGTGGATTCCTGAACCATCCTCAGACCAATTACGCCAATATAGGAATCAAAAACACAACCCCAAACCTCCTTCTACCCCTGCTTTCCCTCCCCCCAGGTGACTGCAATAGCTGCTACCTGTGGTGACATAAGAGCTCAGATGCTACAAACTCAGAGCAGATTACGGAGAAACCACTAAAGTAAACTGCGTTCCCAACAGTCTTAGTTTAGATTATTTAATCTGATATATTGACTTTATACAATAGTCAACGTGGCTCATGTTAGGAAAAAGACATACAATAATTCAATAACCTGAAATGTACATATATCAAATAACATAATACAACAAAGCCTCTCCAAGGAAAACCAAACTGGAAAAGCTCAGAACTATGGAACAAAAGAATTGTAAGTGCCCGTTATCTGGCATTTAATGTCTGACTAAACAGCCAAGTCTTGATCACTTTCCTAAATTTTAGATAATTTACTTCTAGCCAACCTTAAGCGATAACGTTTTCTGAGGGAGGATTGGTAGCTAAATACAAGCTGATTCCAGTCTAATCTCCTGAAACCTGAGAAGTTCTTATTGGGAACAGCATAAAGTTCTTGATGGCTAGTAGGAGAGAAGATCAAATACCGTATATTCCAGATGGCCCCTTTGAATAGTTTTAAAAGCAAGACATGACCTTTTGAATTTAATCTGACATGGTACTGGTAAGTCAGTGCAGATTTTCCAGAAGAGAAGTGACATGGTCATATTTTCTAAGCCAAAAGTCGATTTAGGTGCCGTGTTTTGTAGTAACTGTAGGTGTCTAATCTAACTTGAGTGACAGCTGACAGGCAAATCTTGTTAAATGATGATGCTACGATCATCTAACTGAGACCAAGGAATAGACCAGAATGTATAAATCCTGACGGTTGCAGATGCCGGATGTATCACAAAAAAGGAGGTTCTCACCAATGCAGAAATCTGGTGAGACACAGTCAGTCCCTTATCAAATTTAATCCCCATTTCTACTGCTTTATGGATGGCTGGCATTGAAATCTACCCGAGGGGAGTAGACAGAATGTCCCTTGGGCAGATTTCATTGCCTGCCATACATAAAGCAGAAGAAAGAGGTCTGCCAAAAAAACCCACCCTAAAACAGACGTATCATAGTCTGATCTTGTAGACATTCTGTGATCTTTGCTTACTGATGATGATTTTGATGGTCAGGTTTTCTGGATCCTGCCATTATGCCCATCTAGTAATAGAGTCCTTTCTATGAGTACTTGTGTGATTAAGATCCTTAGGGTGGAGTTTGGTGGGTTAGGTTGAGGAACGGATAAGTTCCTTGTACTGTTGTATCCTTTTTGTTGTATGTTTGTAGATGATAATGGTAATCCACTCTTGCCCTAGCTGTTATCTGTGTTCCTGCACCCAGCAACTGACTCTGAAGCAGGTCAAGCCCTTTTCTTAAATAGACTAGGTCATAGCCTAGAACACAGCTATTTTGGAAGTGTCACCAGGGGCTTCACTATACATGAACACACAAGGCTTTGCCAGATGACTATACTGGCCAGTGAATCCCAGGCAGCAGAGAATAGGCCTCTGCTTCCTGATGTATCTCCTCCTCTCCCAGGCAGTGTACAGGGAATAGGAGGGGAAGGGGTGAGGCTACAGTGGACAGAGCAGAACAAAGAAGAGCCACTCTACTCCATAGTCCAGCCCTCTCCCCTCCTATTTCCCCTTTCTCCCTTTCTGCATGAAAGGAGCAGGAGGGGAGGGTTGAAGCTAGCGTGGACAAACAGAGCAGATCAGATTCCGATTTCTTTATTGGTGTGATAATGGGGACATGTGCTGCCAAGGTAATAAAGCAGTAAAAATAAACGGGGAAACAGTTACAAAATAGTGACAATAGTAAGATAAAAATTCAGAAGAATTCTGGTTTTGGTCTGTATTGTCCCCGGTCAGATTACATTTCTGGATATATATATTTTGCAACAATAGCTGCTCTTTCTCCCGTTTGCCTCAGATATCAAGTTTTTCCTGTTCACTCTTTTGTGGTAAGTCTGCTTTTCTTTGTTAACTCTGGCACACATGTATGTCTTATGCAATATCTTTATATTTTGCATAATACAGGAGGAAACATTTTTATTTCTGTTTCCTTGGACTTTCCAGTTCAGTTTGTCTGCGCATGTCTGTGATCACTTATTCATATCTGAAGTCTGTCTCTGTTTTCTATGTGGGACCAAGGTCAGGTATTCTGCTAGCATGTAGTTGCTGTGCAGAGGTCTGTAGCAGTCCTGTTTTCCCAATAGGGGGTTATCCATTACTGATAAATTTGGATTTTTAGCCCACCTTTCCAAATAATGTTTATAGCATTTTTAGAATTCAGGTGCACCAAGTTCCTTCCCAAAGAACTTATATTCTAAGTGGGTACCTGAGGCAACAAAAGATCAGACAACTTGATCAAGGGCACAAGGAGTATCAGTGGGGGATGTGGCGCTTGAGCATGGGTTTTCCTGCTTCTCGGACCATTGCTCTAACCACTATTTCGCCAGGGCCGGTGCAAGGAGATTGGGCGCCCTAGGCACCTTCAGCCTTGTGCCGCCCCCCCTGTCGTACCCCCGATCGCAGCCCCGACTCCTCCCCCCCCAAAAGAAAACTTAAAAAATACCTGGTGGTCCAGGTGGGGGCCCGGGAGCGATCTGCTGCTCCCGGGGCCTCGGCTGCCACTAACCAAAATGGCGCCGGTGGCCTTTAGCCCCTGCTATGTGACAGGGGCTACCGGTGCCATTGGTTGGCCCCTGTCACACGGTAGGGGCTAAAGGCCACTGGCGCCATTTTGCTTAGTGGTAGCCGAGGCCTCAGGAGCAGCGGATCACTCCCAGGCCCTCCGCTGGACCACAAGGGGGGAGTCGGGAGGGTGGCACGGTGAGGCGGGGGCTGGTAGAATTTTGAAAGGGCACTTTTTGCCCTTTCAAAATTCTGCCGCCTGCCGCAGCGCCCCCTAAATCACGGCGCCCTTAGGCACAGGCCTAGCTCCCCTAGTGGTTCCTCCGGCCCTGTATGTCGCTCCTCCCCCAGCCGCTAACCCACTTTCATTTGGTAAGAAAAGATAATGCTCTGTAACCAAGCTGCCTTGCACATCTTAGATGGCATTTGTTAGAGAAGTCAAATTCTTCAGTAACAAACTTTCTTTATTATATGTCTGTTTGATAAAGCAGGGTCACTGTAATTGCTGCTCTCTGTGGTGACACAAAAGGCTAAAGTCTACAGAGGTCAGGTCACAGAAAAACAAACAAAGTAAACTGTTGCTTTCCCCATGACCTTCCTCTTCCAAAAAAAGGAAGAACCCGAAAAACGTGCGCTTGTCACTATAAGCAAGTCATTTCATTCCCACCAGTGAATCTAGTGAGCAATGCCGTGAGCTGCTGGTGCTCATAAAAAGTCCTCGCCTGTTCTCTCAATGCCATGTGTGACCTTTTCCTTCCAAAGTCAGGCCCTTACTGCCACCTCTTCCTCTGAAAAGTGAACCTTCCTCTGTCTCCTTAGTGTCAAAGCCTTCACCCACCCCTCCTTCACGTCTTGTCTCTAGTGCCACAGATCCATCAGGTTCCCTCTGCTCATCTCTGTCCTCTCCAGCCGACCCGGAACGCCGTGGGCAGAATCAGCTCCTGGTCCGGATGCTCCCTTTCTGCAGGGGCTCTCCATCTTACTCTGCGGGGCCCTGAAACGCCGCACCAGCTCTTTCAAAGCCCGGCCGTGCCACAGCCCTCCTTCTTTTGCCGTCAGTCGTGCAAGTGGGTCACACAGCAACGTAGGGGCTGATGTAATCAAGCAGGTGCTAAGATCCACGTGGATTTTCGTTTACTCAAGTGGTGACTGTGGGATGCAGTAACCAAATGGCATGCATAATGACCAGGTTTAAAAAAAAACAAACGAGTAAATCAAAAACCGAACACGTAAAACAGAGAATCTGTGCTAGAACCAAAGCGATTAGGTGCAGTGATAAGATTGGAACGTAAATAGCACTTGGAGAATTTTTATAAAGGAGCAAACACTTTCATTGTTATTTACACCCCCTCTGTCGCCCACCCCAATCAGAATGCGTTTTATCTTTGGAACTTTAAAACCTGAATTTCCTTTAATTGCAAGTTTATACAAAAAGATCAGCCGGCAAATGAGACAAGCAGGACGTTCTAGATGCAAAGCTGCAAAATTAACCAAATGCAATGATTCCCAGGTGCCAAAAACTGCTCCAAACATTCACCCAACCATCTGACGTATAAACTGCAAAACAAAATATATTCATTCATTAAACGAAAACAAACAAGAACAGACGGCCGAACACCAAGCGGCTTCATGTTTGGCCAAGGTTGCCATCTACTCACTTGGCCTCGTTCTCTAGCTTTGGGAGGGTTGGAGAGGGGAGTGTGAAACATTTAAATGCACCAAATCAAATAACGGAGAATGTGTGTGAGTGAGGGTTGTAGGGAGGAGGCAGTGGTACATCTCACCTGCCTGTAAAAAGCAAAGCATTGCTCGAGGTGTCTGTTAGATTTAGGTACCCGACTAATCATAAAAACACATATGGCTTAAGAAGAAGAAACAAAGTTATGAAAGTAAATTATATCGCAGGTGTAGCTGTTCTGAAATGTTATATCTATTATGTACTGAAAAGTACGATACAATACCAAGCAAATATCAAATACCGGCATCCCACGAGTTATAAACTTAAGGAGATTTCTTGGGTCGAGCAAGGCACCTACAGCCGGTTTTCTCCAGCTCGATTCGCCCAAATGATTAGTTCAAATGTGAGCTTAGCTTTGTCTCCCTGACCTGGGCATTTATTTTCCGGTGTTAAAAAGAAAATTCTACGCAAAGCAGCCTGACTCCTAGCACTCCTCGCTGCATTGCAGGGTAATAATATACAACAACTCCACTAACAGTGGGATTTTCCTGTATTACTTTTAGCAGGAGTTTTAAATTGCATTTTAGTGTTGAATCTTTTCACATATAAGCTCGTAATCCCATTAAACCAGGAGTTAAAACCCGCGCTAAGGTCAGCACTCTTTATTCCAGTGGCCCATCCAGTCTACCCCACAAGGTGTTCAGGGTTATGTGCTGCTCTGCGCAGGTTACCCCTGTGCCTCATTACCATCCTCTGGCAACTAGGAATCCTCTGCGTTTATCCCATGCATTTTTTAATTCTGTTAACGCTTTTGTCTCCTTCACCTCCTCTGGGAGGGCATTCCAGGCATCCACTGTGCTCCCCATAAAAATATAGTTCCTGACATTGTGCCTGAGTCTCTCCCAGTGGAGCTGAACATCATGACCCATGCACAGAAGTCCGCTTGGAAAGTTTGCAGGTTGCGCTGGGTATACACACGGATCCACGCGCAGGTCTAACTTGCCGCTCATTCTGTTGCGTACATACGTTTGAAACGTGAAAGTATACACGTCAAACCCGACCCCACCACTACGCCAGTCCTGTGTTCAAAATCGTGTTCTACGCGTACCTGCCAGGGCTATTTTGAAAGCACCACTTGTGCGCATAAAACCTGATTTAATGCTCACTTAAGGTATTTAAATGTCTATTATATTCCCCCATCTCTCTTTTTCTCTAAGGGATGAATATTTATGAACAGGCTCTGGTAAGGTGGCGGATTATAAATTCTGTGAAATAAATAAATACAGAGTCTTATCTCCATACTGCTTTTGGTGTAGACCCGGCACCATACATCCACCCTTTCATCTTCTTCCTGCCTCCCTTCCTCCAGCCTTGCTGCATGTTATTTCTGGAATTAACATTCGCTTGCCATAAAACAAGCCCTTCTATTTGCCACCTTTAATCACACTTCAGGATGTAGTTTTATTTAGATTTTATGTATTTGATCTACTGATATTGCAGTAAAAAAAATTAAACACACTACAGGAGCACTACAAGGCAGCCCTTGCCTCCTTAATGCTGTGGGAAAGGGATGTATGTGGTCCTGAAATCTCATGTACATCATCGCTTAGGATAAGTTACTATGTATGAAGGTCAAATATATGTTATTAATTACTTCCTTCCCTGGATTATAAACCATCGGTGGAGGGTGTACCACGTGCTGTGTATACGGACAGTACTCCTGCTCTATAATAAATATTCATTAAAATAAACTGGAAAAACCCTTAATACAGAGGTATTGGGATGTGATAATTAAGTGGGTTTTTGATTTTACTTACATTTCTGTCCCTAGGGAACCTAAGATTTCTTACCTTTTCCTACTCCTAATGTGGCAGTCTCACTACAAATATTGATGCTGCAGATTATTATTGCCACACGACGTACGTTGGGAGCTCCAGCTGTTTTATCCGTCCCTTCGTAAAGTTCATTCTATGGGGGACATTGTGTGTGTGGAGCTTTCATTCTGAATGCCCTGTGTGTGTACTTTCTACATTTCCATTAGCTCCTGCTTCTCAGCCGGAACACCTGTGCATGGCTACTAAGAACTCGCTGTGGGCCTCCAGCCCAGGTTTCAAAGGGAAACCCCATGGGGGAGGGGCGGAGGCGGGGGGGGGGGGGTTCCTTTTGAAAATTAGCTGGCAGGCCCCCATGGCCTTGCCTTGGTCCAGAACTGCTTAATTCTGCCTCTGCAGCTCAACCCCCAGATGGGGGGTGACCCAGCTGATGTGGGTGACCCAGGAGAACAGCCTGAGGACACAGGTCTGCTGCCTTTCTACTGCCTCTGACCATAGCCCTGTCTGATGAAACAGCCGAGCCCTTAATCCAAATTCTGCACTGGCACCCAAAGGGTTAAGGGCTCCTCTGAATGGTGCCAGGTCTCCAGGTGGCAGTTTAGGAGAGGCTGTCAAGCCTTTGTCACAGTGACTTGCATTTTATTTCCTTCCAAGGCGCAATGTTGATATTGCACTAGGAAGGAGTTGCTGAACTTTGCACCAGGACTCATGAGCAGAGAAAACCAGTGAAAGGACAGGTAAGGCAGGACAGGTAAGGCAGGACAGGTAAGGCAGCAAATGCAAGGGCACCTAAGAGTAACCTTACCGCAGGTGGAGAAGAAATGAAAGAAGCAGCCGAGGAGAGAGGGGGAGAAGGCAGATTGAGGTCAGGACTATGGAGTATAGGAAATAAGACAGAGGACAGAAGGGAAAGCAGGAGAAATGCTTGGAAGACAGAAAAGGGAAAGCAGGAGAAATGCTTGGAAGAGAGAAAAGAAAGACAAGCCACTTTATTGTTGATTTAAGCTTATTCAAACAAGGCAGGTAATAAATCTTAATAACGGAGAGAGGTTGGAGGACAGAGGGTGGAGTGTGGGAACAGCCACAGTGCAGAAGGCGGCAAAGAATCCAAAAATAAAACCAGGGGCAAAGGAGATGAAAAACAAATCCATACAAATACCCAAAGCTATCGGTGAAAGTTTGCTAACAGAGATAACAGAGCTGTGAAGCAAAAACGTCTGTTTACTGACCTCCCTGTGCTGTGCTGCATTAGCTAATATGAGAACAGAGAACCAGTGAGCCTGAAATAATGGAAGACAGTGTGGCAGCCATTGCACTGCACGGCATGAAGCAGAATCCAGCAGTCAGGGCTATACCCTGTGCGGCACTCTCAGAGGGGGGGGCTATACCCTGTGCGGCACTCTCAGAGGGGGGGCTATACCCTGTACGGCACTCTCAGAGGGGGGCTATGCCCTGTGCGGCACTCTCAGAGGGGGGCTATACCCTGTACAGCACACTCAGAGGGGGGCTATACCCTGTACGGCACTCTCAGAGGGGGGGCTATACCCTGTACGGCACTCTCAGAGGGGGGCTATACCCTGTACGGCACACTCAGAGGGGGGCTATACCCTGTACAGCGCTCTCAGAGGGGGGCTATACCCTGTACAGCACTCTCAGAGGGGGGGCTATACCCTGTACAGCACACTCAGAGGGGGGCTGTACCCTGTACAGCACACTCAGAGGGGGGCTGTACCCTGTGTGGCTCTCTCAGAGGGGGGCTATACCCTGTACAGCACTCTCAGAGGGGGGCTATACCCTGTACAGCGCTCTCAGAGGGGGGCTATACCCTGTACAGCACTCTCAGAGGGGGGGGGGGGGCTATACCCTGTGGCGCAGTCTCATCTCCCCACTCCCTGAATAGTGCTCTTATCAGGAACAGAGGAATATAAAAATCAGATAAATAAATAAATCAGGTGGGAACTGTACCCCGTGCAGCCCTTTCCTCCGACAGCCCCTGCCCAGCCTTTCTTTGCAAGTGTATGGGAGGGAGGGGGGATCTGGCCAGCCAAATGTAGGATTGCTGTTTCAGCATCGAAATGTCTGCTTAGCAATGAACAAGATGTTAGCCAGCGAAATTCGGAAACCTGCCCCCATTTTAGTCAGGCGATGATTTCATTTGCACAAAGTGAGCTGAATTGGGGGGGGAGGGGGTTACATTTTGAATGAGTAACATCTACTCGGCTAAAACCCTGTTGTAGGTACCTAAATCATTTGAATATCGATCTGTTTATCTGTCAGTACACACACACACCACTTTATCTTAGTCTCATACACTGTAATTGAAAAGGCTTTATAAAATTCTCCCATCTTTAAATGCAGAAGAATGGAATTTCACAATTGAGAACTAGGAATAGATGAAGTGCTGATCCGGAAGGACTTAAAGCAACAATACAGCTCATGACTGAAGAACTCTTAGTATTAAACCATTTCTTGTTTGGGTTGTGCAAAAGAAGATCACTATTTTATTCTGTTTTTGTTTTTTATTTTTAATATAATCTCCATTTTTATTGGAAAACAAGTTCAAACACTTGTACTCTCGTATCAAGGGTGACATTAGCTAAAACATTTGCACACATTTCTAAATGGCCCATTCCAGCCCTTCCACCCACCCACCAAGAAAATAATTAGGACTTCTTAGAGCACATACACACAATAAATCAAAGAGCAGACGTTTCTTTCTTGCTGTGAACAGTGTGTGCACTTTTACCCACAGTGGAGGGGGGAGAGAGGTCATTTTCAGCAGTCCTTTTTTTCACAGGTAAACAGGTGTGAAGCTTGCCTTGTTCATGGCTCCTGGGGACTAGTTGTGCCCCCTGACTGAGCAAGGGCCACTAACAACGGCAACCATTAACCAAGAGCGTTGGTGGGACTCGCTGAAGACGAGGCTCTCTCCTAACCATGAGAGGGCCGGGTGCATAGCCACCCTTTTGAAATGAATCCAGATTCGCTCTACTCACCAGGGACCCCTCTCGCTCTCCCTTTCCAGCAGAAGGCCGTCCTTCATCCACTGCAGCGTGTCGTTGCAGGACGACTCCCGGGCCAGGGGATGCTTGGCAGTGCAGTTCAGGGCGAGCCGACTCCCCAGGGGGGGCTCCAGGACCTGGCTGCCTGAGAAGGGGGAAAGGAACTGGATGGGGGCATTGCAAGGGTGAGCTGGGGGAGACAGAAAACAGACAGACAGAAGGGAATCAGAGCACAACGGATAAGCAGCCATACAGGGAAAGAGCTTGCAACAATAGAGCGATATAACATGTGCCCGCCCATGAAAAACACCGATGACATGATGATAGCCTTTCCCGTGAAGGTTATTGCCAATGTCACCACCGCTAGTGAAAAAAAAATGGTATTACAAAAAAAAAATCTGTAATTATTTTGAATTGGGGGGGAGGGGGGGAGTGGGAGGGTTCAGTTTATTTTCTAACTAGCCCATCAGCAAGGTACAGTAGACTTCTCCAGTCATCTAATGCCCCTTGAATCCGGTCCCCAGTTTGCTAATGCAAATCAAATGCTCCTTGCTAAATAGTGCAGGATAATGCTTGGGTCTCAGATGCTTTGGAGGTATTCCTCTGTTGATTGGGAGGGGAGAGGCAGGGGGGAATGCAAACCGTTTACATTTCTTTAATGGAAGCGTTGTATTAATTTGGATAGCATATGCATTGTGCTGTAAAAACAGAAGTGTCAGCTAGTAGAAGCAAATGACCCCCCTCCCCCCGAGAATCATTTTTATTTAGCCATCTGTGAGTGAAGTAATGTGGTCAATGGTATTAGCCTACGGAAAAGCCTGGAAACCGAGGTCAGTGAATGCCCTGCCAATGATAGCTTTTCTACCGAACTAACCTATGACATTGGTGACTGGCTCCTTGCAAACTAAAGGTCAAGCTGCCCACGTGTAGGTAGTTCTCAACCATGGGGTTCACCAGAAGAATCAAAGCAAAGCCCATGCGGATAGTTTCACTATTATTGCCCCATGGCAAAAGCAGCTGCCCAAAGCCGTGCCTGCTTTTTGAATGGGAGCTATTTGAAGGCAAACGTAGGTGGATAGCTTTGACTTTTCAAAACTACCCACCTAAGCAGTTCCCCCAACCTGCAAACTCTTCAGAAAATACATGGGTAAATGTCATGTTTGTTGCAAAAAGGAATCGAGAAAAAAAACGCAAAATATCATATTGCCTCTGTATTGAGCCAAGGTGTGGCCAAACTTTCCTACTGTGTGCAGGTCTGATCTCCCCCCATCTCAGGAAAAAACACAGAAAAACTTGAAAAAGTGCAGAGGAGGGTGACAAAAATGATAAAGGGGATGGAATATCTCTCCCACGATGAGAGGCTACACAGGCCGGGGCTCCTCAGCTTGGAAGAGAGACGGCTGAGAGAGGTCATGACAGACGTTTCTAAAAATCATGTGCGGGGTGGAACGGGTAAATACACCTCCCCCCCCCCCCTTGCTAAGGTTACTGCTCCTCTTCCCTTCTATCTTTTTTTTTTTTCATTAATCTGGTTAGAGTGTAGTTTTCCTGGTTAAGGGTATTCTTTCAAGTGGACAAATGTGGGGAGACCCCCAAATTTGTGATCGTATCCATTCTATTCGCACAAAATATCTTGGGTGAGGGTGACTCCAGTATTTCATTGATCCAAGTTACTTTCTAATGTCTTATCTGTTTGAGGAGGAATAGCCCAGTGGTTACAGCAGTGGGCTAACAACCAGGAGACCAGAGTTCGAGTCCCAATGTCGCTTCTTGTGACCTTGGGCAAATCACTTTACCCTCCATTCCCTCAGGTACAAAACTTAGATTGTAAGCCCCCTGGGGATAGGGAAATACCTACAGTACCTGAATGTAAACCGATGTGATATCTCAGATTGAATGTCGGTATATAAAAAAAAATAATAAATAAAATAAAAATAACACTGAAGGACTACAGGATGGCATTTATCATGGGGAGAGTCTATTTGATCTAATGTGTTGGTCCCCTTAAGAGTGAGGGTTTAGCTGATTGGTGGAAGATGTGTCTGTGGGAGGTATAAATTTGGGAGGATATGGTGGGAGTTTGCCCTTTCCTAGATTGGAGCTTGAGTGGGAGGGAACTCCAGGATGTAGTGGCCTGAAGTAACCAGTCTGAAAGCTGGTGAGCCCAGGAACCACCCCAGTATGGAGTAGAACCTTGTATGGGACTGTTCTCTCAATAGAATGGAAGATCAAGATATGTTACCTCTCCCCTGCCAAAATGTCCAGGAATTAAGGGTGTAGAAGGTGCACTTCTCCTCCTCAAGGAAATAGGCTGGAGGAAGGAGAACGGGGTTGATCTAACATGAGGAATGCCCCATTTCCATGATGTGGGAGACACTGCATGGGAAGTTGGTTGACCTGGGAGTCATGATTAGGCCCTAAGAATAAAATTGTTAAGTTTCCCATATATATGAGCTTCATATTTGAAGGGAGGTGGTACCTGTCCTCTATGTTTGGGGAGGGTCAAGATGTGAAATGTGGTATGCCTAAAAGTGGTAAAATTGGGATACATGGAACTGAAAGGAATGTAATCCATATATTCTTTTGAAATGTTTGATATAGGGAGCTGGAAGATCTACTTCCTGTTCAAGTGAAGGCTGAAGGATTAGTATTCCTCACATTTGGGGTATCAGATGCTATGCTATGGGGAAAGATTTGCTCTGACTGTTCTATCCCATGAATTCTAAGTATGCAGTGCTGAAGTTTCCTACCTTATTCTATTCCTATATATAGTGGCTGGATTACAACCAGAAATAAAATTAAGAGTTTAGATCATGGAGGAGAGGAGGTTGGTGTTCTCCCTGTCCAATCAAGGAAACACGGGCTACCACTGCTGTCTTTATCTAGGTCCACTTCACTATCTGCAGGACCCATAACTTTTGAAACCACTAAATAAATTTGGGAGATGGACCCTTACTCGTTAGGGAAACCCCTACCATGGACCCTTACTCATTAGGGAAACCTCAGGTAAGTCTAATTTCTATGTTGCCCACTAGGAATAAAGATGGCCATGATGTGATGCAATCTACCTTTGGTGGCCCCCATCACATACATTTTACTAGCTTACATAGAGCAAACTTAGCCCTATTACACCATAATTGACATCACTTACATCACTTTCGTTACTATCCATTACATACGGGGTCTGTCATTTGAAAAAAAAAATGACGATTTGTTAGACTAGATGGGTCTTGAGGTCCTTATCTGCTATTTATTTAAAAATATTTATATCCCGCACTCTACACATGGGTTGCCCAAGGCAGTTCACAATAAAACATACACAATGGAAAACATCAAATGATTATACTTGAGTATTAAAAGAGTGACTCACAATAGCAGAAGTGGGAAGAACTGGAAACAAGGGAGCACTACAATTCAGAGTCACCTTTAATTATATTTTGATTCTCTCAAGTCAATACTGGGGACTCAGCAGTAATAATTGTGTCTCCGGGAGTACAACTCAGCTTGAAAATGCTTGCTTGAATAGGTGAGTTTTTACTTTTTACAGCCTTCCTGAAAAGTTTAATATCTTGGATCTCACTTATCTGCTTGTAAGGTGTTCCAAAGTTGGTCCTGCAATCAAGAATGCTCTGTTTCTTGTCAAATCAAGTTTTGCAATTTTTACAGTTGGTATTTCCAATAGATTTTTGTTAGTAGAGCATAATTGTCTGGTTGGTCTGTAAATCCTCAAAGTGCTTAGCCAGAAGGATAATTCATTGTGTATTAGCTTGACTATCATTGACAAAACTTGAAAATGGATGTGGTAAATTACTGGGAGTCAATGGAGTGATATTAACACTGGGGTAATGTGCTCTATCAAGCCCGTTCCAGTTAGCAGATAAGCTGCCAAGTTCTGAATGACCTGTTGTGGACGGAAGGTACAAAATAGCAGGCCCAATTATAAGAAATTACAATCTATCATATTCTATATGAATTTATATTCTTAAATGCTGTAGTACAATGGCTCTCAAACCTGTCCTGGGAACTCCAGTCAGTTGTGTTTTCAGGATATCCATAATGAATATGCATACAATATAAAGTGTTTGCATGCTTTGCAACCCTAGTTTATGAATATTTAATTCATGTATGTAAGGACCCATGAGGTCCTTAACAAGGAATATTGCATACTGAGAACTCTAGATTAGGCTAGTGGACTGAAACATTTTGCAAAACATCTCCCACAGGGTTTTGCCACAATGGCTCCTTCCTCTAAATATACGGATCCCTAGAGAGTTCTAGAAAATCGGAGAGAGAGCAGGGTGTTCTCTCTTCTCAGCAGTTTTATTTTTTCAGTCGAGTGGAGAAAGCCCATGGTCAAAGAGTTGCATGCAGAACAGCAGCTACAGTCGCTTGTCCCTTTTTTCATGAAAGAAGGGAAATAAAGTCTAAAGCTTTCCACTTCACATATTCCCCTCACGACCTGATATTTGGCTGGGGAGGGTTTGCCAAAAGGGATATAGAAAGCACACAGTACCTGTTGTGATTTTTACAAAAAAGAGAGCGTTTTAATCCCGTTAAGTGTTCCTGGTTCCAAACTATTGAAGGAGAACAACTGAGAGCATGCAGAGTACCCGTGTGGAACTAGTCCAGAGGACTTCAAAAAGAGAATAAAGTGCCTATCCTGCACATCAAGGAGTCGGTGAAAAGATGACAACATTAAAGCAGTGAATTCTCAGTACAAGGGATTGTCCCAGAGAGTAGGGAAACCCTAAAACTATCCACTAGATTAGGAAAACCAGAAATAATAACTACGTCAGGGGTAAGCAATTACTGTCTTCAAGTGCCGCAAATAGGCCTGCGTTTCAGGATATCCACAATGAATATTCATGAGATATACCTGCATACAATAGAGGCAGTGCCTGCAAATATATCTCATGGCTGTGCTGAAAACTGGACCCCTATAGCACTCGAGGATGGAAGTTTCCTACCCCCGAATTACATCATTTACTAGGTTACTATGTAACTAAAGGGGATCCTGAAAGAGTGGATGTGCAAATTGCTATAGTGTAACCTTATGGGATGAGCGCCTGAGAAATGCATTTTCTGTCAAATTATCAAAATTGAAGACATTGTTCCAGGAAACTTTCACTTCACTTTCTGGGGCCGATACAATAAGACAAGCACTGAAAATGGGTACCCGTACTGAGCTCCTGTTTTTCTATTGCGTATGCAGCCACATCCCCTGGGCACCTGATGCAGTATTTAAATGAGAGGGCGTGCAGAAAAGGGCTCACTAGGGGAGAATTGTGCATCCCTAGTGCTCCATTGCATCGGACACCCACAGTTGCAAACATCTGTTTTTATCCCGCATCTTCAGGCAGAGTTCTTTCTTATTTTGCTGAGGTTGCTAAAGATGCCTATAGCTAAGTGCCTCTTGCTATGGACATCTAAATTGTGCAGCCATAAGAAAACAATTTTTTAAATGAAACCAATATACATTTTTTTCTCCACTGCAAGCACTAAATTAGTGTCACAACAATACTAAGTAGGAGGACACATTCATTGTAACACAGAGGATCGTATTTTTGTTTTTTTTTTATTTCTCTTGAACGCTCACTTTGCGAATTGACTTTACACCACCTCTGGGATGGAAATGTTTGTTGGGCACCCACTACTTTCCTGCATTGGGGGAAAATAGCTAACAGCCTCATCTACATGGAATTTACATGTGATGGGCGCTATCACCTATGCAGTTGTTTCAGTATGCGTTTTGGACATGCTAATCTTATTGCATCAGGTGCTGAAGAAAATAGGAAAAAGCATAAGCATTGTCAAGTTAAGTGTAAGGCAGGCTAAGAGAAAATTAGAAATGAAGTTGACCGTAGAAGCAAAAGCTTATAATAAAAACTTTAAAAAATATATCTGAAGCAGGAAATCTGCAAGGGAATCGGTTGGGCTGTTAGATTGCCAAGGAGTTAAAGGGGCTCTTAGGGAAGATAAGGCCATTGCAGAAAGAGTAAATGAATTCTTTGCCTCTGTGTTTACTAATGAGGATGTTGGAGAGATACCGGTTCCGGAGATGGTTTTCAGGGGTGATGATTCAGAGGAACTGAACCAAATCACTGTGAACCTGGAAGATGTAGTAGGCCAGATTGACAAAATAAAGATTAGCAAATCAACTGGACCAGATGGTATGCACCCCAGGGTTCTGGAAGAATCAAAAATAAAATTTCAGATCTATTAATTAAAATTTGTAATCTATCATTAAAATCATCCTTTGTACTTGAAGAACGAGGGTGTCTAATGAAACCCCAATATTTAAAAAGGGCTCCAAGGATGATCCAGGAAACTATAGCCCAGTGAGCCTGACTTCAGTGCCGGGAAAATAGTGGAAACTATTCTAAAGATCAAAATCACAGAGCATATAGAAAGACATGGTTAAATGGAACACAGACACAGACACATAGTAGATGACGGCCAAAAAAGATCAATTAGATCATCTGTCTAGCTGTTCCTGCCCACACACTGCTAGGATATATCCCAGCTGCCAGACATAGAAGCTTGACTGCTTATAAGATGCCATTTCTTACCCAGGTCAATTTTTGTTTTACTCATGGGTCCTCTATTCCTGGGCAAATAAGCATGCTTAAGATCGCATGCTTAATCCACCACCCTGCCCCCATCCATGTCTTACCACTGTTTTATTTTAATCTAAAATAGCTACCAAAATTAGTGCTATTGACCAAATATCCAGCTTCCTAAGTCCCCGTGGACTTACTGGTCAGTATGCAGCCACTAGCTGCCAGAACTGTCACCAGGCTAAATGGCACCCCCCGATGGCCCTTCTAATCCAGCTGGTCCAGAAGGGCCTTACCTGATGGTGTGGGAACTTAGTTCTGCTAAGAACATAAGAAATTGCCATGCTGGGTCAGACCAAGGGTCCATCAAGCCCAGCATCCTGTTTCCAACAGAAGCCAAACCAGGTCACAAGAACCTGGCAATTATCCAAACACTAAGAAGATCCCAAGCTACTGATGCAATTAATAGCAGTGGCTATTCCCTAAGTAAACTTGATTAATAGCCGTTAATGGACTTCTCCTCCAAGAACTTATCCACACCTTTTTTGAACCCAGCTACACTAACTGCACTAACCACATCCTCTGGCAGCAAATTCCAGAGCTTTATTGTGCGTTGAGTGAAAAAGAATTTTCTCCGATTAGTCTTAAATGTGCTACTTGCTAACTTCATGGAATGCCCCCTAGTCCTTCTATTATTCGAAAGTATAAATAACCGATTCACATCTACTCGTTCAAGACCTCTCATGATCTTAAAGACCTCTATCATATCCTCCCTCAGCCGTCTCTTCTCCAAGCTGAACAGCCCTAACCTCTTCAGCCTTTCCTCATAGGGGAGCTGTTCCATCCCTTTTATCATTTTGGTTGCCCTTCTCTGTACCTTCTCCATCGCAACTATATCTTTTTTGAGATGTGGCGACCAGAATTGTACACAGTACTCAAGGTGCGGTCTCACCATGGAGCAATATAGAACCATTATGACATTCTTCGCTTTATTAACCATTCCCTTCCTAATAATTCCTAACATTCTGTTTGCTTTTTTGACTAC
Organism: Rhinatrema bivittatum; assembly: GCF_901001135.1. Classification (NCBI taxonomy): domain Eukaryota; kingdom Metazoa; phylum Chordata; class Amphibia; order Gymnophiona; family Rhinatrematidae; genus Rhinatrema; species Rhinatrema bivittatum. The sequence continues at coordinate 34,994,518 of NC_042631.1, forward strand.
TGCAGCACACTGAACTGACGATTTTAAAGTATTATCCACTATGCCTCTGAAGTGACAGTGGATGTGGTGGCATGATGCCTTCCTGCCCTGGGTGGTTGCCCATTTGGCCTACCCCTTCTGATGGCCCTGCCTGCTGGAACCACCTCAGCTGATTTGAGGAGTTGTAGCCTGCTGGTACCAACCTGGCTTGCAGTATTGCTAGGACTATCTTTCGTCTTCTGCCCTTTATTTTGTTCTTATCTCTCCCCTGGCAATCCTACAGCCTCCCTACCCTGACAGCAGGAGGACCATCTGTTGCAAAGCCTCAGAGCCCAGTTGATCCCTATCCTTCTCTTCTTAACCAATAGGGATGCTCTAATTTCTTTGAGTCCCTTCTTCCTTTTCTTTGAGGTCAGCAAAGAGTCTATTGTGAGCAGAGAGACCTATGGTGAAGAAGGAGGGCATGGTAGGGTGCTTTTGCATTTTATGTATCTGTATTTTATGAATGTTTTGTTGTAAACCTCCTAGAAATGATGATAGGCGGTCAAGAATGTTTTTAAATAAATAAAATAAATAACTCATGGTGGATCCCTCCTCCCAACAGCAGAAATGTTGTAAAGTAGAACCAAAATACAGAAAGGCAAACACATGAAAATATAAACAGAGAAATGTCAGAGGGACAATTATGAAACATTAAAAAACAAATCCTGGTTTAGACCTCCAGAGCAGAGAAGTGAATAACCTGGTGTGCAATTAGGCACTGGACTGAGATTGTGTGAGTTCTATAATTACTGATCACCAAGCAACCTCAACCCCAAGAAAGGGAAAAAGCAGATTAACAAACACAGATTCTGGTGTGTACCCAAACAAAGGGCAACCTCCATTCCAACCTACCTGCCATGGCCAGCCCTACAGCGAGGGACATGTTTTCCGCCTGTTCAGGTAGATCATCTGTGGGTTGCTTCCAGCATTATCAACCTGCAGATGGCGGAAGGTCAGGCAGGCGGCATCTCTGCTGCACAGTCAGCAGGGGCTTGGCTGTCACAAACACACCGAGAGCACGGCAGTCCTCGCTCCACTGAAGGTCAAAGTCCGAGGGCTTGGAGCCTCGCCACATCCGAAGGACAGAAGAAACGCGCCGAGGTCCCTGGCTCAGTCCATGCAGCGCAGTCGTAAGAAGGCTCAGATCTCGAAACGGGAGGTGTCCAGGAACTGAGGAGGTTAAAAATACCAACCCATCAGCAGAAAAAAATTAAACTATCTGGTTAATATGTTGCAGACCTAGGCTTAACCCTTAGCATGCTTAGAGTGCAAATGCAGAGGATGCCCCAGATCATTACATACCTGCTCACAGTCTGTCCTGCTAATGTTCCTCTCGCCTCCTCCCCACTCCCCCTCCATCCTTCTCCCTATGTTTTGTACGGTCAAAAGCAACAGGACACACAGAGTGCCACATGTATGATTCACATAAAACTACTGAGCCCCACATGCACAGTGAAAGAGAGGGAGACCCAGCGAGGGAGCGGCCTGATGGTTACAGCAATTAGGGGTGTGCATTCGGATTGACCGCATTAGTAAAACGCAACTCATATTTTTTTTTTACTTAAAAAATTGATTCGACATAAACTATCGGATTTCCCACATATCGAACATAGATATGTTCGATATGTGGGAAATCGCGATTGTTGAGCCAAAATAAAAATATAAACCCCCTCACCCTCCTTAATCCCCCCCCCCCCCCGACTTACCACAACTCCCTGGTGATGGAGCGAGGAGTGAGGACGCCATTTCTGCAATCCTTGGCGAGAAGCATGTGACATCGGCGGCACGTCGAGTGACGCCGGCGTCACGTGATTCCCGGCTCGTTCGCGCCGGACGGCTCGTTCGGCCCAAAAAGAACTTTTGGCCAGCTTGGGGGGGCCTCCTGACCCCCCCAAGCTGGCCAAAAGTTCTTTTTGGGCCGAACGAGCCGTCCGGCACGAACGAGCCGGGAATCACGTGGCGCCGCATCACTCAGACGCGGCGCCACGTGATTCCCGGCAAGTTCGCGCCGGACGGCTCGTTCGGCCCAAAAAGAACTTTTGGCCAGCTTGAGGGGGTCAGGAGGCCCCCCCAAGCTGGCCAAAAGTTCTTTTTGGGCCGAACGAGCCATCCGGCGCGAACGAGCCGGGAATCACGTGACGCCGACGTCACGTGATTCCCGGCAAGTTCGCGCCGGACGGCTCGTTCGGCCCAAAAAGAACTTTTGGCCAGCTTGGGGGGGCCTCCTGACCCCCTCAAGCTGGCCAAAAGTTCTTTTTGGGCCGAACGAGCCGTCTGGCGCGAACGAGCCGGGAATCACGTGACGCCACGTCACTCGACGTGCCACCGACGTCACATGCTTCTCGCCAAGGATTGCAGAAATGACGTCCTCCCTCCTTGCTCGATCACCAGGGAGTTGTGGTAAGTCTGGGGGGGGGATTAAGGAGGGTGAGGGGGTTTAAATTTTTTTTTTGCACATATGTACATATACCCAACTCATTGGATTTTTTTTATGTCCATATTGGCCGCAAGTGGGACCCCCTTTCGGACATAAAAAATATGAACATAAAATTTTGCTCTGCACATCCCTAACAGCAATTAAGCTGGGGAGCTGGAAAAGCTGTTTCAAGTCCCATCTCACCCACTTACACTGCGCGTGTGAACCTCAGGCAAGTCACTTGGAGGACAATTTGGAGAGATACGGACCCCGGTAAAATGGCTGAACTGAAAAATCCAGCTAACAGTACGCACAGCTTCCCTGGATCGGGGGTGGGGGAGAAATAAAACAGCCCACATACCCGTGATTTATTTTTATTTATTGAAAATAATTTTTAACCCCCACATATATATATATGCAGGCACGCCTTAAAATTAATAAGCATAGGATTCAAAGAGGTGGCACCAGCAAAATGGCCCCGTTTGGCCGGCTCCCTCAACCCTCAAACATCCACGTTCGCAGAGGAGTGGCAGATAGTGACAGCGATAATTATTTCTAGGAATCGGGCAGCCCAGCCTCGCTCTCGGGAACCCCTAACCACCTGTCTCCTATGTTTCCCCAGCAGCCGTGCGCCGGGGAAGTGGGAGATGGGCACATGGTGGGGGGTGTGCGTGTGGTGCCCTCCGTGACCCTTACAGCCTTGTTCCCTCTCCTCCAGCCCTTCCCACACACAATTAGAAATAAGAGAGCTTACATGAAAAAGGACATCAAGGTACAGTCTTATGAGGAAAGACAACACTTACAAAAACGTGTATATACTTACATGCACTACTTGGGAGCCAGCCAAAAAACGCTTCAAAAAAGACGCTTAGAATTTATATGATATTAGGCCTACTGTAATACATTTTAGATGTGGGCTTGATCCTTAGACAGGCATAAGTAAATTGAATTACAATATTGTAAACCTCCTATACCAAAACAGTGCTAATTGTCAGCCTTCAAATAGTAACAGTGTTGCCTTCCTATGAAAAAAGCAAGATCGCAATTATTACACCAGGCCCTAAAACACCAATACACCTGCTATTAGGAAATGGAACAAGCCAAGCTGCAATAGATCCTTATACACTTGCAGAATACTTCACCTCAGTCATATGCAGAATGCAGACAGTCTTCACCAAATACAGAATAAAAAAAAAAGATACCATGAAGCATAAATAGAAACCTGCAGACAAAAACTGAAAAGGAAACTGCAACAAGACAGACACTGTATATGGTGCAACAATGGAAAAACTGAAACATTACCATTCCTCACAAAACATTAAACAAAATCAAGAAATATAAAACAATCATAACAGTAAAACTATACTGATAAAAAGAATAAATATTTTTAAAACCAGTGACAAACAGAACATCTATTAAACATTTTAAAAAATTCCCCAAACACCAATAAAATATTTTAAAACAGCAGACATCAGATAAAATCCAATAATTAAATCCAATAAAAATGAATAAATCCCCTGCTTTATATACTTGGCAACTTATCGGCAATTTCCAGCCATCCTGAGATTGTTGTTGATTAGTGGGGATGGGGTGCACAGATTTTCTCCTTCTTTACATACACTCAGAACCACATCCCCATGCTCTGACACTCACATGCTCCTTGACATACACACTCACATGCTCTCTAACACACACATGCTCTCTCATGGTCTCTGACACACACTCACTTCCTGACATACACATACATACGTTTCCTTATGCACACTTGCTGACACACATGCCTGCTCCCATGCACTCTTTCGCACGCTCATACACACATGCTGACATACACATACATGCTCCCTTGCACACACTGCAGCACATACACCCTTGCACACATGGCTCTCATGCTCATACATGCACACACACAAACTCATTGACATACTCCTACTTTCACTCATTCTTTTCTTCTATCTCCTCTGAATATATTAAAACATTATTTTTACTTATATTGCTGGTCAGGGGAAATCCAGTCAGGGATTTCTGCTGATGGTGCTGATGTGGGAAAAGGAATTCAGGAAAGCCCCAATGCAGGGTGGAGTGGAGTGGAAAGGATTATCATTTTTTCACGGTCTCAACATTAGGTGGGTGCCTGGTTAGCACTGTTGCTGTTCCTAAGCCCCACCTGCGATTCCGGCAGGGCCGTGGCGTCACTCCTCCTCGGGGCGACATCTCCGGCAGCACTATTGCACCCTTCAGGTAGTGGCGCTGAGGCCATGTTGGCCATAGGGACGCTATGGCTCTGCACTCTGCCAGGAGAGCTGCTGCGAGGCCTGGCATCGCTCACTGCAAGCATGGGGCTGCTGTGATCTACTCTAGTCACGTGAGTGACCTGATCAGCCCACCGAGGCATGCCCAAAGCCCCGACAGGCCAATCCACCCCTGGATGTGAAATAGTTACAGCTAGCCTTTCCTGCTGGGAGAGGAGGGGGACTTTTTGACATTTGCACAGTTGCCATTATCCCTAAAGCTGGCTCATGCTCACTGGGGGTGAGGGCACTAAGGAGAAGAATGCTGCTATTGGGGGTGGAGGGGGAGAGTGCACCAGCCTTGGAGGGAAGAAAAGGAAAAGTGCTTGGGTTCGGCCTAGGGAGTATGGAGTGGGAGGGAGGAAAATGCTGGGGGTCTGTCCTGGGGAAGGGAAGAGTGTTGGGATACATCCTGGGGAGGGAAAAGTCCTGTCCTGGGGGGAAAGGGGGAGAATGCTAGGAACTTCCCCCAACTAATCCATAGGAGCCTCAGTATGACCAGAACTCAAACGTTCCCAAGTAGGCTTGTGGGGTTTTCAGTTCCATTTTGGTCTGCATGTTTCTGTTTCTAATTAGTCCCTTATTTTGTATTTGGTGAGGATCTGTCCGTGCACTGCGTGGGTGAAAGGATTAGTGTTCAGTTTCTGTGTAAGGATCTATAGCAGTCCAGCTTGTTCTGTTTACCCAGTAGGAAGTGTATTGGTGTTCTAGGGCCCATTGCGCTGTTGCCTCTTCATTGGAAGATTTTTTGCTCTGTGGGTCCTGGGTTTTAGTGCTGTTATGATAAGGCAGATTTTCTACAATGGTTCTAAGTGGAGTTTTGGCAGGATTTTGTGGTGCATCACAATGTGCCTGGTAGTAGTTGCTTCGCTTTTAATGAGATCTAGAACCCAACCTAATTAGATTAATCACATGCTATTTTTGCAACCCCCTACTGCTTAACAAGGTAGATTAATCAGCTGAGTAGAGATTGAGAGTCAGTTCTGGTAGAGGTTAAGCATTACTTTCATATAGATTTAAGGGTCACACTTTTCGAACCAGAGTCACACTTGTATGTGCTTAGAGTTTATAAATAATAATATTATCTTTGAAATTAAAAAATCATTTAAAAGCATCTCCCAGTTCATGGTGTCGTATGTTGTGTACAGTATGAGGGCATACTTTTTCATTTGGCCATAGGCTCCATATTGCCAGGGTACAGTTCTTCTTAAACCAAGACCAATTCTGGCCCCTATGTCTTTCTCCTGATTTTCTCAATCCCGTCTCAAGCATGTTTGCTTAATTTTTTTTTATTACTCAGATTTATAAACCACCCCTCCAGCATGGGGTGTGGGCGGAAAAAACAAACACACAACATAAAAATGCAGTCCATTATATAAAAATCAATTAACATAACAAAAGATAAAAAAAATAAAATAAAACAATAGGATTAGGACCATGTCATATATTCCGACTATAATGCACCCATACATTGGACATCCCTTCTCACCCTGAGAGATGAAGACCTTATGAAATTGTCACTTCATGATGATCAAAGCCAAAGTCTTTTCAACAGCAAATGATTTAGTCAACATTCACTAACAATTGAGAGATTCTTGTCATACTTGTGATCATAGGGGTGTGTATTTGTACACAAGACGTTATTGAAATGAAAAAGGGAGAGTCGCACTGGCCCCTTTTATTGCCAGGGCTGCTATGTTGAAAGAGTTCCATAGAGTTCACCACTTCCCTTCAAGGCCTCACAATCTCCGTCACACAAGGACATATGCGCAAAAAATGTAAGGTAATAAAGAAAAATATCACATTACTATATACAAGGGCACATGGAACGGGGTGAACAGAAAGTAAAAGCAGCTGGGAGAACTTTCAAGAGGGTGAAGCCAGAGCTATCCTGAGGTGAAAACCTGCCTCTGTGCTGTGGAAAAGCCCCGTCCACCCTATCTATCCCTTCCTCTGGATCCTCCCTGCTGCAGCAGGTCAGAGGCTCACAGGAGTTCCTGTAAACAAGAAACCGTGAAGGAGAGCAGGTGTGGCCCCGCTGACACCTAGAGAGCTGCATTCCTGGCCCTGTGATCTCTGCACCCAAGAGAATCCAAGCAAGACCGGCTTATCTACCTCATAATTTCTCTTCCTCCCAGTGTCAAGGAACCGTTGACCTATCCTCTCCAATTCCCCCCCCCCCCCCCCCCAACACACACACACAATATATAGCTTTGCATTAAAAAAAAAAGAAATTAAAGCTAGATTTTACCTGGAGCTAGCAAATGGCCTGCTGCGCCATGCTGCGTCCCTGCCACTGCTGTGTAAACACACCTCAGGCAGGGCCTGGCCTGGCGCGCTGGGTAAACATTCCTGCCTCTGGCTCCAGGTACTGCCTTGCTAGAAGGAAGGTGGGGGAAGGTCTGGGTGATGGCTGTGAGCTGTTTATGCATTCCTTCTCCAGGAACAGCGAGAACACCCAGACTGGCTAAAACCAGGGGAGGGAACGTGAGGTGCCCTACTCATTGGGTCATTCCTATGACTGCACTGGACTATTGGAGAACTAATTCAAGTGAATTAGGATTCACTGAAAGCTGACAAGGGAAAAACATTTCTACACCTAAATACCTTCTTATTAGGCCTGGCTTCCAATATACTCTGGCTTTTCTGTAAAATCAGTGGCTCCCTAGACGCTTTTTTCCTCCTATGAGGTAATCTCCTCCTATCCTTTGGGCATCCAGCCTATACAGAGGTTGCCACAACTCCTTACTAGGTTCACCACCTGACCTCAGCTCAAACAGGCTAATATAGGCCTCATTCTGCCCCACTGCAAGCATGGGTTTGTATACAAGGGCCATCACCTCATTAAAGTAATACCAGTTAAATCCATGCCTGGCAAAGGGATGCCTGGTACAGACCCCTGGGGTGGCTGTGCACGCATGAAAGAGAGTGGGAGTCACATGTAAGGAATTAGCTGGCTGCAGTGCACGGCTCAACATGCGATTGGATGCGCGTTTTGGACGCCCATCCACAACCCTCGATGCAAAAGAGGGGTTAGCGCATCCAACAGAGTGATTAGCTAATAGCACTCATCACGTGTAAATTCATGTTGAGGTTATTAGCTAAGCTATTTCCCCACAATGCAAAAAAAAAAAAAAAAGTGCGCCCGACTCACACATTTTAACTCTCCAATATTAATGCCTGCCCTGGAGCAGCCCAAAAAGTGTACAGAGAAGTAGAAAATACTGCTTTTCTGTACTTCCTTTGACTTAATATTGTGGTGATATTAAGTTGAAGAAACAAACAGGAGGACATCCTTTAAAAAAAAAAAAAGGGTGCTGGCAGTCAGGTTAGGAAAAGGAATGCTCGTAAAACTGAGCGTCCGTTTTCCTAACCCGCTGACAGCCTCCTCTCCCGGGCACCCGCTGCTGAGGAGGCGCTAGAGCTGCACGCTTTCCCCTAGCGTCTCCTTTTTAACGCGGCAGCCCATTGGCATGTTGCATCGGGCACGCTGGAGAGGTCGGTCGGCGCGCATTAGCAGAGCGGGTACTCAGTCACGAGCACCCGTCTTCCGCACGCCGATATCGCATCGACCTGAAGGATGTGACCAAGAGAGGAGGTGAATGCTGCAGCTTCCAGAGGTCAAGGGCGAGAGAAATCTTCAAAACGCTATTTCGCAGGCCAATGCAATAGCGAATTCCACTGAGCACAGTTCCTGATCAGAGGTGGAGTAAAGTTACCCACATCTCTGGGACTGGTGTTAGTCTCTACTAGTGCTGTGCACCAGTGTGGCCCTGGATCTGGAGGTTGGGAGTCTGGCATTTGGGGCTCCTGGACACGGGTTTTGTATGCACAACTTTTACCTTCCTAACATTTTGGAGCACAGCCTTTATATGCATAATGTAAAGACTTTTCTTTTTAAACAGGCATTTGGCTGAAGACCCAGGATTTTGCCTGGGTTGTCTTCCTTTTGATGTGTGCCCTGTTTTGCTGCTGTTTGCATTTTATTATGAGTGTGCTCCTGTAAATCACTTAGGCTTAAAGTGATAATAAATAAATAAATACATTCCTGCATAGAGTGCACATAAAACAGAGTTTATGCTCCCTTGTGTGCATTAGCCATGGTTTAGGCTCCTAAATCATTATTTGTGCACACACATATGGAGGAATAACCTAGTCATCAGAGCAGTGGGCTAAGAACCAGAGAAGCCAGAGTCAAGTCCTGTGGATGCTCCTTGTGATCTTGGGGTAAGTCCCATCACCCTCAGGCTCCCCGGGGACGGGAGAAATGTTTCCTATACCCAAATATAACTTGCCTTGGGCTTCTAATCAAAAAGTGTGAGCTAAATAAAATCAATCTTGTCTTATAAGCATAAACCATGGTTGGTTTGATTGTTTGATTTGAGACACACTTTTCCCACAGGGGGATACAATGCAGCCATCACAAGACAAGTGCCAGGTTTGTGTGCAATAACCACGATCAGGAACCGCTCAAGTAAATCTGCTGCCTGAGGGAAGGGATGAGATTCGACCCCCACCCCACAGGCACTGCACAGGCCAAATCAAGGAGAGGGGCTCTCTTGGCGCCTTCGGTGATTTGAAATGCTGCAGAAGGGGGCAAGCAGGAGTTATAGTTCTCCGGAGGAGTGGTAGATAGAGGGTCAGTGGTAATATTTTTTCTAGGAAGCTGGCAGCCCACACACACTCCCAGGAACCCTTTGACCTGCCTCCCATGTTTCCCCAGCATCTGCCACCTAGAGAAATGGGAGATGGGTGAATGGTTGGGGTCTGCGTGTGGTGGACTCTCTTCAAGCCGGGTATTAGGGTACTGGGCACCCCAGGCAAACTTTACAGCCTTGCACCCCCCACCTTCCCAGCCCTCACCCCACACAATTAAAAATTGTGCATTTATAATAAGATTTTACATGAAAAAGAACATTCATAGTCTTCTGAGATAAAAATATCACAACATGCATATTATATTTACTTACACTGCTGTGATGCCAACCAGAAAAGCCTGCAAAAAAAAGCCATCTGGTATTAGGTATATTGTAAAGTGAATCTGATGTGGGTTTGACCCTCAGAAAGCCATGAGTAAGCTAAATAACAATTACAATTATCTTCCATACCAAATTACAATAATCTTCCATATCAAAACAGTACTAAATGTCAGCACTCAAATAGTAATAGCCTTACCTATGAAAAAGCACACCAGGCCCTAAAACACCAATACACCTCTTATTAGTAAAACAGAACAGACCAGGCTGCTATAGATTCCTACACAGAAACTACATGCCAGCAGAATATCTCACCTTGGATATACAGAATAAAGTGACCATAAAGTATAAACATAAATGTGCAGACATAAACTGAACTGAAAACCACAAGAAGCCAGACTCTGTATGCAGTGCAACAGTGTATAAACAAACACCATCACTCCTCATAAAACGATAATAAAATCAAGAAATATAACACATAAGAACATAAGATATGCCATACTGGGTCAGACCAAGAGTCCATCAAGCCCAGCATCCTGTTTACAACAGTGGCCAATCCAGACTACAAGTACATATTATGTTTTGAATCGCTACAATGGCGTGTCCTAGTGACGGTATATAAAACCTAATAAATAAATTAAATAAAAAAAAAATGCCTGGCATGTACCCAAACATTAAATAGATTTCAAGCTACTATTTCTTATTGATTATTTAAACAAACTCCAAAAAATAAATATAGTTAAACATATATAACACATAAAATCAAAACAATAAAAAAAATGAGGATAAGAAAAGCCTGCTGAGCTGTATGCTATTCTATACATAAGGGCAAATGGGAATACCAAATCTCTTAGCCACATAAGGCATACATCAAATACTAGTGCCAAGCCCATACCCAACAACATTCCTAATACCATTTGGGTTTCAAGTGTCTTTATTGCAGGAATATCTGGTTGGCACACAGCAGTGCCTGTAAATATCACTTTCACCATGTATATTATGTTTTTACCTCAGAAAACTGAACTTGTAAATGTCATTTTCATGTAAAACGTATTATGCATAATTTTTGATTATGTGTGGGCTGAGCTGGGGATATGGAGAGGGGGCAGCAAGGCTGTGAGATTTATCTAGGGCACCTAATATCCTTGCACCGGTCCTGGGACTGCCAGCCTAGGAGATCTACTTTCAGAGCTGCTGCTCGTCTGTTCAGGAGAGTTTTCTAGTTCAGTTCCTGGAATACAGAGGTCTACACATCAGGAAGCAGGTAGACCTGGGGAGGGTCCCATCCTCTACCTCAGAGCTGGTGAGTAGTGGACGAAGAAAATCTCTAGTGTGTGAAGGCTTTTGCAGTGACGGAAGCTTTTGCACTCTTTCCTGTATGGACTGCACTCTTCTTATTTATTTATTTATCACGTTTTATATACCGTCATTGAGATATATCCCATCATAAAGGTTTACCCAATGTTCAAAATCAATAAAAGTAGTCATAAAAGAGCGAAAGATACAATATATACATAATAATAAATAAATTATAATTACGGCATTACTTCATAAAAAGATTATGGAAAAGGTAGAACTTATCGTATAAAAGAGGAATAAATATAAAAATAATCACATGCATTAATTTAAAAAATTAAGAATAAATAAAATAAGGCAGAATTAAAAAGATACTGTTCATTTGTTGCTGGGTTTGTTCTTACTCAGTGTTATGCATTATATTACTGAGTTTGTTCATGCTCAATATACACTTTGTGAAAGAGCCATGTTTTGAGCTCTTTTTTAAGTTCATGTATGTTTTGTTGGAGTCTTAACTTTTCTGGTAGTTCTCCATTGTACACTCTTCTGATTTCATTCATCTGCATCAGTTATTCCAGTAAATGATTTATTTTTGAGCATCAGACTATGTGGCAGTGTGTTATGCTTACTGGAGCCAGAAGACCTCCAAACAGCCTTTACCTTTCTCCCAGCAGGAAAGTTCTCCCAGGGATCATAGGGAGGTTCACACATTTGTTTACTACATTTTTTATTCTACTTGTAAAACATGTTATCCAAGCCATAAGATATTCTAAGAGGTCAATAGCCAAAGCGTGTTCAGTGCTAGTTAGCCACATAAGTGAAACTGCTGAATATGTGCCTACATTCAACACCATCATTTGGCTGCATAAGTCACTTATGTGGCTAACTCTTTAGCTGCATAAGTTGTGTGCCAATCCGGGTAGAGTGACTTAGCCACATAACGTAAGTGGCTAAATAGCAATATTTGATTTTAGCCACATAAGTTAACCGGCTAAGGGGGTCATTCTCTAACGCTATCGCACGCGAAAAGTCCCTTTTCGCGTGTGATAGCTAGCTCGGGGAGGAGTTGGCCCCCAGAAGAGGAGGAGTCAGGGCGGCACCGGGGGGCAGACACTGTGGACACATCACTGGCGGCGAAAGGTAAGATTCCTTATCGCCGCCAGTTTCGCGCCGAATAACTACACCTTTTATGGTGTAGTTATTCGGCGCAAAAGCCGGCAGCGATCGTACCGCGGAGGTGCGATCGCTGCCGGCTATCGCAGGACCGCCCCCCCGCTTCCCCCCCCCCCCCGCCCCCGTTACCGCCAGATTCCAGGCCTAAGTTAGATCTGCCATAGAGCAGGTCTAACTTAGCTGGTTATAAATAGTGTGGCTAAGCATGAATATATATGCAGATATTCAGTGGCATAACTTTGCCACTGACAATACTGTATAACTTAACCAGATAAATTGTACCTGGCCAAGTTACTTAAATGGCCAGTTTTGAATATTGACCTCAGGGTGTCTATTTGCCATACCAATCCTGAAAGTGCCAGAAGTTCTTGTAGCAGGTACAAGCTTTACCCATTGCTATGATTTTTCATGTCTTGTAAGATGAAACAAATGTACATCTCCCTGCAATGCATGACCTATAGGCTACCATCTGCTTTTTCAGGTAAAGATTATGTTTGGGTGATAGTAGCCTTGAACTAGTTATTACATCAGTTCAGTAGTCAACAGAAAGTTCATTGTCTACCTGTAGATCAATTGCATGAAGATGTGACTACTAGTTGAACAAGTCCATGTACAAATTTTATTGTAGCCCCCAAGTTACACATCCTATCATTCATAGGGGTCAGTCTATACTAGATACATTAATGGGCTATAGCAGGAGAGGCCAATTCCGGTCTTCAAGAGCCACAAACAGGTTTGGTTTTCAGCATAACCACAATGAATATGCATGAGAGATTTGCATGCACTGCCTTCATTGTATGCAAATTAATCTCGTGTATATTCTTTCTGGATATCCTGTAAACCAGGCTTAGTTGTGGCTTGAGGGCTGGAATTAGCCACTCCTGGGCTATGGAGATTGGGATATTGGCAAATTAGGCCAAGATCCATTATAACTGGGTATGGGGCATGATAGCTCGTCTCAGGTCAACTTCTCTGAATCACAGCTGAACTGAGACAGTGACAGGAGGAAAAGTGCTTTGCCATCAATCCCATCCACTCTGTCAGTGAACTGATGAAGTGAGACCTTTCATTACACAGGAACTTCACAACCAAAAAGGTAAAGTAGTAGCTGTCAATGCTGGTGCTTGCTGTTCACAGCAGGTGCTTTTATCCATAGTGAGGGGAAGGTACTCAAGGGGATTTCATTTTGAAATATCTGTGCATACTTTCGCATGCAATACTTTTATCCCTGGTCCCCTGTTAGTATAAATTTTCAAAAGGAAACTCTATGGGGAGTTTCTCTTTGAAAGTTCACTTGCACACATGTGGGTACAACAGGCCCTGCAACTAGTCTCAAAATTTCTCCCTACACATAGGGGCGGATTTTCAGACTCCGCGAATAGGCCTACTTTTGTTTGCGCTCCAGGCGCAAACAAAAGTACGCTGGATTTTAGTAGATACGCGCGGAGCCGCGCATATCTGCTAAAAACCTGGATCGGCGCGCGCAAGACTGCCAATTTTGTATAGCCGGCGCGCGCCGAGCCGCGCAGCCTACCCCCATTCCCTCCAAGGCCGCTCCGAAATCGGAGCGGCCTTGGAGGGAATCCTCTAACGCCCTCCCCTCACCTTCCCCTCCCTTCCTCTACCTAACCCACCCGCCAGGCCCTGTCTACACACCCCCCCCTTACCTTTCTCCGGGGATTTATGCCTCCCGGAGGGAGAAGTAAATCCCCGCGCACGAGCGGGCCTCCTGCGCGCCGGGCCGCGACCTGGGGGCGGGTACGGAGGGCGCGGCCACGCCCCCGTACTGCCCCGGGCCGTAGCCACGCCCCCGTACCCGCCCCCAAAACGCTGCCGACACGCCCCCGAAATGCCGTGATGACCGGGCCCGCCCCCCGACACGCCCCCCTCGGAGAACCCCGGGACTTACGCAAGTCCCGGGGCTCTGCGCGCGCCGGTAGGCCTATGTAAAATAGGCTCACCGGCGCGCAGGGCCCTGCTCGCCTAAATCCGCCCGGTTTTGGGCGGATTTAGGCGAGCAGGGCTCTGAAAATCCGCCCCATAGGGTAGATGGGCTGGCCTGCTGGTTTAATGGGGTGTTGCATTCTGCTATGCATGCAGGAGACAGATCCAAGCCTGTCTTTTGCTGTTCTGGCTGGGGCTAGGAATGCTGCAGGGGCAGCATTTAAGGCCCAGGGGTGCGGGAGAGGGAGTCTCTGTCATTGCACAATGGTGACACCTAATAGCCAGACCACAGGTAGCAATCCATGACTTGTGGTGCCCGGCCAAGAACCATCACTGCAAGGACTGGGCTAGATGGGAAGGGTGAAGCTTACAAATGAGGGGAAAAAGATCCAGGTAGATGCAAATGAAAGCTCCTCCTGGTGCTGTAGTCCAGCGTTTCCCAATCAGTGTGCCATGGCATACTATTGTGCCATAGCTGACATGCAGGTGTGCCACAGCTGCACTCTATTTTGCCTTTCCCTCTGGGCCTGCAGGATGTCCTCCCACCAGCTGGGGGAGTCAGAGAGCAGCGCTTATCTTATCTGCAGCTGCTCCTGCTTTCCCTCTGTAATGGAAACTGCATGGGGCTCTGAGGCTTGTGAGACCTGCTGGCCCTGTGCAGTTCAGCTTGCAGAGGGAAGCTGGCAAAGGAGGAAACAAGCAGCACTGGGTAAGCATTGCCTCCCAGACTCCTGCTGATCAAGGTTTGGGGGTGGAGTGGGGAAAGGGGCAGCTGAATGTGCCACTCGGAGTGGGGGAGAGAGAAGGGATGTTGATGATGCCAGGAGATGGGGGGAGAGGGAAGATGATGCTTCAAAGAGGAGAGGAGGAGAGGTGGAGGGAGAGGGAAGACGATGATGCCAAGGAGTGAGGCTGAAGGAAGGTGATGCCAGGGAGTGAAAGGAAAGGGAAGAGAATGTGATGATGCCAGGGGGTGAGGGAGAGGGAAGTTGATGATGTTGATGCCGGAGAGGGCAGGTGATTCCAGGGGGGTGGAGGGAAAGGGAAGAGAAGGTGATTGGCATGGGGTGGGGGAGTGGAATGAGAGAGGGAAGTTAATGATGATGCCAGAGGTGAGAGATAGGAGTGAAAGGAGAAGGAGAGGGATGGTGATGATGCCAGGGGGTGAGGGGGAGGGGATGAGGCAGAGGAAAGGTAATGATGATGCTAAGGGGTGAGGGAGAGGGGTGGAGGCAGTGGGAAGTTGATGATGCCAGGTGGAGGGAGATGAAAGTTGGGGATGATGGTGGTGAATGATAGGGAAGGTCATGATGATGCGAATGGGTGGGGGGAAGAGGTGGTGGAAGGTGATGAATTCTTGTGGTGGGGAAAAGGGATGGAGGGAGAGGGCAAGTGATGATGCCAGGGGATGGGAGAGAGGGGGAGGGGGTAGAAGGAAGAAGATAGTGATGATTCCAGGAGTGAGGAGGAAAAGAGAAAAGTTGATAATGCCAGGAGGTAGGGAGAGGGGTGGAGGGGGAAGGTGATGATGATGTAAGGGTCGTGGTGGTTTTCTGGTCAACCTAATAAATCAGTCACTCAGTACTGGCATCTGCCCTGACCATTTCAAATTGACCTCTATATTACCGATTCAAAAAATGAAAAATGAAGAATTCACCAATTTAAATAACTTACGCCCTATAGCCTCCATCACTACACTGGCAAAACTAACAGAATCAGTTGTCCTCCATCAACTAAACAATAATCTTTATGACAACGAGCCCCTTCATCCCAACGAACATGGTTTTAGAAAAGGTCATAGTACCGACTATCGAGACCTTGTTGCTATCATCCTTTGGCACCATATTTAAAGGCTTTGACGCTAACATGGGCTATATACTAGTGCTCCTGGACATATCAGCGGCCTTTGATACCTTAGATCATTCTATACTACTATCAAGATTACATTCTATCGTATAGTGGGCTCTGTCCACAGTTGGTTCAACTCTTTCCTTACCAACCATCTGCATCAAATAAATATTTATTTTTAAATGCTTTTAATTTTGAGAACACTACTTAGCTACTCTATCCTTCCACTTGGCCTGTCTTCCCTCCCATTATTCCACTTTTCCTGATTTATTTCACTTTGCTTTTATGTTGAGTACTGGTTTTGGTTTATTTTTATTACTATACTGATCATTTTAATTTTAGTTTATGATTGTGTATTTTATTATGTTTGTTTTATTGTAAACTGTTTTGATTATGTTCCCATATAAAAAGCGGTATATAAATAATTTTAAATAAATAACACCAATAACACCATAACACCAATACTTAAACAACCTCATTGATTACCCATTAGTTACCAAATTCAATACAAAAATCTTAATGCTCATCCATACCTTACTACACAGTACTACCTCCATATGGTTATGTTCCACTCTTTGAATTTACCAACCACCCTGTCACTTATGCTCCTCAGATAAAAATTATCTCCAAGCACTCACTGTAAAAACTGCTAGGTTAAACCTAACTCGCAACCGTACTTTTTTGGTTGCAGGTCCCAATTTATGGAATTCTCTTCCCAACTACATTTGTCAGCTCACCACAAAACATGACTTCAAAAAACAATCAAAAAACTTACTTGTTTTCCCAAGCCTTCCCTGATTTGCAATCCTAAAGTGATGACTCAACCTCATTCACTACCCCATCTTAATTCTTTGGGATTTGTAATTATTGTCCTTAATGTATGCTATGTTTTGTTTTTATTAACTATGTATGTTTTTATTTCTTGTAAACCGCCTAGTTCCACTTTGTGCGTATACGCGGTATATAAAAACCTTTTAAATAAATAAATGATGCCTGAGGGTGGAAAGGGAAAGGTGATGACAAGGAGAGAGGGACAGGGAAAAGTATGATGATTATAGAGGGGAAGGTGCAGAAGATAGGGAGGGAGAGAGAAAATGATGACTCCAGGGGGTGAGCAACAGGGGTAGAGGGAAAGGGAAGGTGGTAATGATGATGCTGGGGAGGGGGGGGGGGGGGAGGCAAGAAGAAGAGATGAAGAGAGAGAGGGAATGTGATAATGAATGATGCCAGGGAGTGGGGGAGAGGTAGATGGAAAGGGAAGATGGGTGATGATGATGATGATGATGATGCAGAGGTGAGAAGGTGGCCAGAGAAGGGGATGCTAATTCCAGGGGGTGGGGAAGGGGTGGAGAGACAGGGAAGTTGATGATGATGGGGGGGTAGAAAGAGAGGTATGGTGATGATGAGGGGAGGGGAAGAGATGGTGGGAGAGGGAAGATGATGATGCTAGGGAGTGGGGGTTTGCCGGAAGAATGAGGGCTAGAGAAAGTGATGATGATGATAGGGATTGGGGGAGAGGGAAGGGAAGGGAAGAAGAAGATGAAGGCAGGGGAAAGGGTTATTATGATGATGGGGAAAGGGGTAAGGGAGAAGGTGATGGTGCCAAGGGCTGGGGGAAGGAGAAGGTGATGATGATGCAAATGGGATGGGGGGGTGGGGGGGGGTGAGGGAAGAGAAGAGGAAGTGGTTTGTGTGCCACATCAAAGTGAATCCTGGGGTAGGTGTGCCGCAAAGCAAAGACGGATGGGAAGCACTGCTCTGGTCCATAGAAAGCAGTTCTGATTGAGCTGGAAGTCAAAAGGAGTAGGAGAAAAACTGCTGCTAGCAGGGCTGGCTCTATGGCGCACTGTGCACTATGGTGGGGGAGATCTGCATTGGGCTCCCAGTCTATCGGAGCTGCTAGGAACTGGGTGTATCACAGACATAGGAGCCGATGCAATACACTGTGCTCAGCCGAGTGCCCTGTTCGACCCGCAGTTGGGCTCGGGGTGTGTGGGCGCTACCTAATCCCCTTATGCAAAAAGGGTATTAATGCTTCCACAACACGTGTCCAACGTGTGGCGAAACTAATAGCGCTCATCACATGCAAATGCATGTTGATGAGGCTATTAGGGAATCACCTGAAATGTAAAAAAAAAGCACAGTTTTGCACTCAGAAATTAACGCCTGCTCTAGGCACTCCCAAAAGTTGTACAGAAGCAGTGCCAGCGGGGGGGAGTGGCCAAGATGGCGTCTGACTAAGACGTGTGTGGAAAGCTCTCCTGTGTGTTTCTGGAGTTTCTTGATCAAAGGGTTTCTTAATCTTCAATATTCATGCCTCACACAAAGAGAAAAGCCAGGCTTCGTGAAAGCCAGGCTTCTGTTGAAACTCCGGATGTTCAACAACCCACCATTGAGAAGTTTTTCACATCAACGCCGACTGAGCCGGGAGCGAGGGCCGCAGAGTCAGGAGGAGCAGAGCGACTCCCTCCGACAATGGCCGAGGAGATCTCGCTTAGCCCCGGCACGCCAGTCACACCGTCCCCACCCCAACGGAAATGGAGTACAGGGGAAGAACATTTGCTGGGATCTCCGGATAGCCCCTCTGGGGAAGCCACACAGAGGGGAATCTATCCGGAAGAAAACCGAGGCGGAGAAGAGAGAGGCGAGAAGGGGGAGAGCAGGCCGGCCCCCCCGCAGGGAGCCTACCTTCCCAGGCTTCGAGAGTCAACTAGCCCAGCTGACTCCTCGTTGGGAGAGAACCGGGACAATGCTGCTGAAGCCGCACAAGGAGGTGAACAAATCCAAGTAAGACCGTTTTTGGTTAAACCGGCTAGAATAACGATGGAGACTTTGTGGGAGGCGTTAGCCTCGATTGAAAGCGCAATAGTGGGATTATCAAAATCAGCTTTTGAAATAAATAGAAATACAAGATATAATGAAGAAAGGATTGTTAAGCAAGAGAAACAACTACTGGATTTTGAGGAGAAAGTAAAAAAGCTAGAGAAAAATCAACAGTGTTTAATGCAAACAGAAAATGTGCAAAATAAAAAGCTGGAAAATTTAGAAAACTCTTTGCGAAGCACTAATATTAGAATCGTTAATTTTCCTATTATACCACAAATATCACCGGTGGAATTATTTAAAAGTTATTTGACTGAAAAATTGAAAATTCCAAGAGAGGCACTCCCACTAGTCACAAGAGCTTATTATCTGCCACAGAAGAAAGCCCCAAGAGACCAAAGAAGTGAAGAAATAACGGCGAATGTAATGAATGTGACTGATTTACTGGAATTATCCCAAGAAGATGTAATCACAAAAAGAGGAGTGCTATTGGTGACTTTTGCCTTTTTGACTGAAAAAAATAATGTTTTCCGAATGTACTTTAGAAATAATGCAGAGCTTTTCTACGGACAAAAAGTATGGGTATATCCCGACATTACTAAGATTACACAAGACAGACGGAGGAAATTTATAAGTATGAGAGTTGAGGCGCTTGCTATCTGTACAAAATATACTGTGAGATATCCATGTAAATGTCACATAAAATACCAGGGAAATGATTATATTTTCTTTGAACCATCGCAGTTAAAGTTCTTTTTGGATGCTCACCCGAAGGCGACTGGATCAGAGCATTAGGCATAGAAGGCGGTTAACTTAGTCTTTTCTTTTTCAGTATTTCCTATATATCGCTCCTTGTAAATGTGGGCCTAACTCCCCCATGCATGCCTGTTTTATAGATGGTGTATAGATGTTTAATATATATAATCCTAATTAGGATTATGATGAAAGCCAGATTTCCTGTATTTTGATTTATATACACCACCTTATTACCTCACATTGTTATACTATGTGTAAAATTTTGAAATGCATAATAAAAAATAAATTAAAAAAAAAAGAAGCAGTGCCAGCGGACAGGCTCGGGAAGCAAAAGCTCAGTTAACAAGCATCCGTTTCCCAAACCCATGGCTGTGCACCGATTAGCAAAACGGACGCGGATAAATTGAGTGTCAGTTTTCCTAACCAGCAGATGGCCGCTGACAGCCAAGGACTCCCTAGCTCCCGCTGTCAAGGAGGCGCTAGGGGCGTGCAATCGACCCTAGCACCTCCTGGACAACGTGACCCCTAATTTACATATTGCCTGGCGCCCCCAGGGGAGGTGCCCGGGGGCACATTAGGAGAGCGGGGCGCGGAACCCTCAGTGCCTGTTTTTACTGCACTTTTTTTTGCATCGGCCCCATAATGTGCTCAGGTCAGGGCACGTGGCTGCCTCTGCTTTGCAAAGAGCGGTGATAGAGGTCCATCTGGCCGGAGGCACCCCTCTTACCAGCAAGGAGGAAATATTTGAAGAAAAAAAAAAAAGGGGGGCTAGGTTAGGCATAGGACACATTCACAGGTACAGATCTCTGCAAGCACACGGTTTTATTACAGTCGTACAAGCTCCCAGTGATTGTCCAGTGCACTTGGAAAATTACTTTATAGCCAGGCTAAACGCGTCATCATTTTACTAAGTGAAGCTGCTAGACTGAAAGAGGAAGGGTGAAGACGCCTGTGATTGAAAGGAGACCGTTTCTGTGCACGACAGCTGAAACAATGTTTGAACAGCGCTCCAGTGAGGAGCTTTCTCCTTCCGCTTCTCTCTACATAATCTGCACCTGCTCACGTCTCACCTGGTTGGGATCAGAGTCCTCTTCTGCTTCCTTCCTGTGACACATCCCCAGTCCTGCTCCTTGCCACAATGGCTGGCCTGGGGGATGTGCAGATAAAGAAACGAATGAAGTCCCACATTACCTGTGCCTTCCTGACCCCAGGTCTCCACCGTTCTCGAAAGCAGCGGGATGGGGCAGTAATGATCTGGTGACACTCCTGTTTCTGTACAGTCACCGATCCCAGGTACATAAGCCGGTGTTCTTGCCAGATATTATTGCAGCAGTTTTTTGGTTTTTTTTTTCCCCCAGTTATGATGATTTGTCCTTTCTCAATCAGCAGCAACAAGGACAGCTGTGTGTCTGAGCCAAGCACCTCCCCGTTGGGACAGCTCCTCCTGCGCAGAGGGGTGGGGACGGGCTGGCAGAAATTGGAAACTCCTGCAGGTCCACTCTGCAGAGAAGCTGGCAGGGGAAGGCAGTGGTCAGGCTGTGAAGGAATGCTTTGCACTGGATGTTGCATTTTGGACCTTTCTGGTGCAGAGGTTCCAGTGATATCAACTGTGCTAATGATGCCCGAAGGATGACCATAGGCTCCCTTCACTGGTGGCTGGAAGAAACCCAAGTTAAGCAACTTCTCCTGGCAAGACTGGTCTCTGTGTTACTGATAGCATTACTCTTTCTTGGAGTCTGAAAAATAAAAGCATTTTAAATGTTAGGGTACTTACTACAATATGGAACATTTACAAACTTATTACAATGTGGAACATGCGTAAACATTTGCACTTAAAAAAGACATTGGAGTGGCTTTGAAAGTCCATGTATGTAACCCCCCTCCTGTATTTCACTATGAAAGGGGTTACTAGGTGTGGATCATTCCACTTCAAAAGTGAACTCTGTTCCTGAAAGCTCATGCCTCAATAAACTGGTTATTCTATAAGGTACTACCCATCTCTTGTCATTTTGCTCACCAGACTAACATGGCTAAGATATGAATTACAATAACATGTACGTACTAGAGATATGCATTTGTTTTAAATGAATTAGCAAGTTCAACAAAATTCGTCTAATTCGTCATGGTTTGGGAGCGCTGTGAAACTAAGGAAATTTTTCCAAAATTTCAGAATAATTTCATATTTTGTGTTAGTGCGCACTAACATGAGATTTGGGAACCATGAAAAAAAAAATCTCGAACTGCGGAAAAAACACCATTACCTGTTGGGGACCCAAACCAAACCATGAAACAAAAAAAAAAAAACCAAAACAATACACATCTCTAGTACATACTGCCTAATCAAATCTAAAGGATCACCCTAAACAGTTTGCAATAGCATAAAAATATATTGCATAAAATGCAATAGATAATATAAATACCAAGTTCAATAATAAAAATAAAAAAACATTCAATGATCAAAATGTACTAAGCCAATAAATAATAAGCAATACTTTGGCACACCTTTAGAATTCAATCCTACTCTCACTTGGGAAGAGATCAGCAGTGTCCCAATAAATTATATAAATTAAACATTAATTACTAAATGTCCTGAACACTACCTTCCCACCCAACACCACTGCTATTGAGCCAAAGCTCAAACCTAGGATAACTGCCCTCCTCCCAGCTGGATCTACTATTTAACTCAGTCCCTCCCCCCTTTATGGGCCAAATGACAGGTAACGTTAAATTACAAACCCACATACGCTGAGGTCAATCGCTCCTGGAGGAGCAACCCCCTTTGGAATGCCTCTTTCCCCTGTGGCAGGCTGGCCTTCAGGTCAGCTTGTGATACATCAGTGGGAGGGGGTGGAGTCAGGCATCCCTGGGATTGAGCCAAGTGGCTGGAGGGCAGTGGAGGAAGGAGCATGATGGCAGAGCCCCTCCTTCCCCATACTGGCCATTTTCCACGATATCTGACTATTTTAAGGGGAACTGCTACTTTTTAGGACACCCCTTGTACCTGAAAATCCCTGTTTTGCTGTCTGCAGAACAGACTTCTCTCCTTCCCTTAAGTAACTTGTTGGTACAGCTCCTCTCCTCTTATCTGTAGCACCATACTGGCACCTGGTAAAATTGGCTGGTCTAGTCAATATAGTCCTCCCTCTCTCAAGATCACAGCAGAGTGCTGTGTGGCTCCCATGTCCCTCCTGGACAACCCAGCTGGAACCTTCTTCTTTGAAGTGGGCCGATACAGTTACAGTGCGCTACGACGGAGCGCACTGTTAACCCGCCATTGGACGCGTGTTTTTGACGCGCTAGCGTTACCCCTTATTCAGTAAGGGGCCGAAAACGCGCGTCCAATCCCCCGAACCTAATAGCGCCTGCAACATGGCAAATGCATGTTGATGGCCCTAATAGGTATTCCTGCGCGATTCAGAAAACAAAATGTGCAGCCATGCCGCACATTTTGCTTTCAGAAATTAGCGCCTACCTTTGGGTAGGGCTAATTTCTTCGGGAACCGAGGAAGTGCACAGAAAAGCAGTAAAAACTGCTTTTTCTGTGCACCCTCCGACTTAATATCATGGTGATATTAAGTGGGAGGTCCCGAAGAGTGTAAAAGTAAAGAAAAAGAAAAAAAAGAAAAAAAACATTTGAAGTTGGTCCACGCATGCATGAACTATGACCTATAGGTCAGCACATGCCCCTTCATTCCAAGCGATGCCACATCTATAACGTAGCGACTGGTATATGGAGGAGGGGACACTATTGTCCACATGAACAAACCTGGATTTCTATGTTCCTGATAGAAGGTGAAGGTTGTAGAGCGGGGGGGGGGGGGGGAGTTTTCAAGATGGTCACAATGGATTTTCCTCAGATATATTTGCATACACGTAGTCCAATTACCAGGGTAACTTACATATTTTGGTAACTGGGTCAATGGGACCTCTTTGTAATTACGTGTACTAAATCCAGCCACTAGGTGTCGCCATTGATCAATGGCTGAGTCGCCCCCCTTCCTGAGGGCTTCGAATGCCGCTGCCTGTGCAGCATCCCAGCCCCAGCCAGCCCAAAGAGTAGAAGACATGAGCTGGGAAGCAGGAGCAGGTCCTGTGCACGGTAAACTCTGATTTATTTTAGTCAGGGATAATTCTTTTGTAATGTCTTCTCTCTCACAGGCACACAAACTTTCATCCCACGCCTTTAATTCTTTCACTATTTGAGCTGTCGTCAGGAGGGACTCAATTGCTTTTACCCCAAGGTGCAGCTGCTGGAATCCAGTTCTGCAGTTTTAAAAGGTCATTCCTTGGCAGTTTTATCATCATGATAATGAGATAATTAAAAAAAAAAAATGGCTTTTCCCTTGAGTGTTTCTCCAGGTATCTGAGAAACCTGCTTTAGAGTCTGTCTGCCAACCCATCATCTAGATACAGCCATTGAGCAGTTCTTCTGTATGTGAATAACAGAACAGAGAGTTGTAAAGAATAGTTTTTAGTTGTTTTTTTTTTATAATTTATAGTTTATCTTCAAACAAAAATAAGCAACAACAATTTGTTTTTTTGTTTGATGTTCAACATTTCCATCCACCCCTCCTCTAGAAACCCCCTTCTTCAACCCGTTATATCTCAGCAAAGCAAATAAAAACAAATAAAAGGGGCAAGATGGCCGCCAGATAGGACGTGCAGGAAGCGAGCTCCTCCACGGCGGTTTTTCCCTTCGGAAGAATACCTATTGAACATGCCTCATACTAAAAGAAAAGGAAAGGTTCGGGGAGGCACTGACCAGTTCCCTGATGCTAAGTTCTTCTCAGCCGAGGATCGAGGGCTTCCTGACGGGGGTATCCACGACGCCACACGGGCCGGTCGCTGGGGGAACGCTGGAGGAGCATGCGTACTCACCCTTGACCTTGGATGTTACACTGAGCCCTGGCGAGCCGATACAGGCCGACACCTCCTGCGCAGAGTGTTCTTTCCTTCCCGGACCTGACCCGAGGCGGTGTTCACTCTGAGACCTCGGGCGGAGTACAGGTGATTACCGGGGGTGTAGATGAGGATACTACTGCCCCGAGAGGTATAGAACCCGGCGGTATATTCGAGGTGGTAACTGGAGAGTTAGACACTATCCCTGAGGGGAATCCAGGAAAACAACAAACGGCAACTTCTGGAGTGCAGGAAGAACCACGACAGGAAACCACAGAAGTTAATGTTAATCTGGGACGGCCTGAGGACATAACCCTTGGGAAGGTATGGTACGCTTTAAAAGCTATTGATTCTGCATTAAAGTCCATCGCACAGTCGAATTTTGAACTTAAAAATCAGATTAAAGAGATAAAGAAACTGTTAAAAGTTTTGAAGGGAAACTGCAGAGCCACGAGGAACCCTTGCAAAAAATGGAAACTTTGCAGAATAATTTTATAACATCCGAAATGGCCATGGAAAGGAAAATAGAGAAACTTGAGAATAATTCAAAATTACTAAATCTGCGTGTAATAAACTTTCCAGTGGTTAGAATGATATCACCTATTGAATTATTTAAAACATATCTGAAAGAAATATTAAAGCTTCCAGAGGCGGCTCTTCCAGTTTGTACAAAAGCTTACTACCTCCCAGGAGTAACAACCCAGGCAGAGAGAGAAGAGTTACCATCGTTGGATATATCCCAAGTATTGGAACTTTCAATAGAAACTGAAATAAAGGAAAGGAAATCAATGCTAATATCTTTTGCGTTCTTATCTGAGCGTAATCATGTTTTGAAATTGTTTTTGCGAAACAGACAAGCTCTATTTTATGGGGCAAAGATTTGGGTGTACCCTGATCTTACTAGATCAACACAGCTACGCAGGAAGGAATTCCTTGCTTTAAAAGAAAGGGTCACAAGTATGGGGGCCCGTTTTGTATTAAAATTTCCCTGTAAAGGTTGTGTTCGGTATCAAAGTAATAATTATATCTTCTTTGACCCCAAACAACTGCGAGATTTCTTGGTGGGACATCCTAATATTACTCCAGAAGTGTAATTGACAAAAAAAAAAAAGGGGTACCTTCCTATCATTTTCCTAAGTACCTTTTTGCAATCTATTTGCTCCTTTTGTTCTACTTGCCCCCAAATTTCCTATATTAAGGTATAATTTCCTCTGTTGCATATTGTATGTTTTAAAACGAAGAAAGGTGTGTAACCTTGTTGTCCTATTATGTTACCGTATTCTTATTATGTTTATTTCATATATTGTATGTGAAAAATTTGAGAAATAAAAAATTAAAAAAAAAAACAAAAGGCAAAAACAATGTCACAATTGTAAACAAGAGAAAAAACCAATAAGATAACACACACAGCAAAAACAAAAACAGAAGAAAGCAATTTAAGGTTTTGATAATGCAACCTAAGAATATAAGACTTAAATAATGGGTCAGACCAAGGGTCCAACTGTGGCTAATCCAGGTTACAAGTACTTGGCTAGTACCCAAACATTAAATAGATCCCATGCTACTAATGACATTAATAGCAGTGGTTATTCCTTAAGTCAAATTGATTCATAGCAGTTTATGAAATTTTCCTCCAGGAACTTATCCAAACCTCTTAAAAACGCAGCTACACCAGCCACCCTAACCACATCCTCTGGCATCAAATTCGAGAGCTTAATTGTGCATTGAATGAAAAAGAATTTTCTCCGATTTGTTTTAAATGTGCTATATACTAACTTCATAGAGTCCCGCCAAGTCTTGAAAGAGTAAATAACCGATTCACATTTGCCCACTGCAGACCTCTCATGATTTTATAGACCTCTATCACATCCACCCTCAGCCATCTCTTCTCCAAGTGGAACAGCCTTTCCTCATAGAGGAGCTGTTCCATTCCCTTTATCATTTTGGTCACCCTTTTCCAGTACAAATATATCTCTTTTGAGATGCGGTGACCAGAAATGCACACAATATTCAACGTAAGATCTCACCATGGAATGATACAAAGGTATTATGACATTTTCCGTTTTATTAACCATTCCCTTTCTAATAATTCCTAACATTCTGCTTGCTTTTTTGACTGCTGCAGCACACTGAGCCGACGATTTTAAAGTATTATCCACTATGACACCTAGATCTTTTTCCTAGGTGGTAGCACCTAATATGAAACCCAACATTGTGTAACTACAACAAGGGTTATTTTCCCCTATATGCATCACCTTGCACTTGTCCACTGTTAGGGAATTTGATGACATCTCCCTCAGACTACTTTAAAGGACCGGGCACAGCCATCTCTCTTGGTCCTCCTTAAGGGTGCATCCTGCAGGGAATACTAGATGGGAGGAGGAGCCTTTCACCAGAGCATAAGATTTAGGGAGGCTTAGGGAGGCCCTGGGGATCATGGAGCGAGGTCCATTATGTTAAGACTTGCTATGTTCCCTGAAGCTAAGGTGAGCTGCACTACTGTTTTGGGACTTGCAATTAAGCTGGGCTGCCGCTTGTTGCTGGTATGATAAAAGACTGCGTATTGCCTGCACACTCCTGAGATTCAGGTGAACTGCTGCACTATTTGCTTTTGTTTGCATTTCTTGTCCTGAAGTGAAGGTCGGTGGCCATTTTGTTTGTTTAATTTCACTCTAAATAAAAAGCACTGAAGCACAGCTAGAGTCTACTGGTGGTTTCTTCTGGCTCTACATTTGAGCTAACACATGTGGTAGCTACACTGGGATCACTTGCCTAAAGCGTGATGCACAGACAAGAACCCACAGCTGCACAGCAGGAAAAAAAATACACAAAAAGCCCCCTCCTTTCCTGGGCCCTCCCAGTTCCAACCCAGCTTATGCAGGCCAAGGGGGCTATCCGCACCTGGTTAGTCAGGGGTTTAGAAGTCAGTAAGAGCCGGAGAGGCCAGCAGTTGTTTTTTTTGTCTTGCTCTCCTATCCCCGCAGATATACTTAAACATGGACAGCTGATCCACTATCCCTTGCCACCAGGCAGCAGGCATTACAAGTGCATACTGCTGTGACCCAGCCACCTCCCACAATGCATCTTAAAGAGTAAGATGCACCCAGATGGATTTTTGAAGAACTTTGTGCCAATCATCTTGGGAATTTGTGACTGGATCGTTATCAAGAAACTTATCAAACCCAGAGGTGTTGGCCACATATCCAGAAGACAAGGCAGCAATTCTAGGAAAAGCCGACTCATGCCAGAGTCTTACCACCGGCGATTTTGACGTTGAGCTCTACAAGTCGGGGAGAACCCTAGGAACTTATTCTACCAGCTTAAAGATGCCTCCTGGAAATGGCTATGCCCGGATGGGAAAACCGGGGCAGACATAGCCAAGGTAATTTTGCTGGAGTAGTTCCAAGATAGTCTAGATCCGCCAATGTGACAATGGGTTTGCCTGCATCCCAGTCTGACTCTGGATAAGGCCCTGGAAATAGCAAAGGCCTACCATCAAGCCCAGTCCTTGTCCAATCCACTATGATCCTGAGAGACACCCCTCAACCCACATATATTTTCCCATACGTATCTGTTTCACCAACCAACACCAATAGAACAGACCCGGCCATACTTTTCATCCCAGCTACAACCTTTTCCCGGACTGCCATGCTTCAGTTGTGGCAAAAGAGGCCATTTTGCAAGATTCTGTCCCTGCAGGGAGGCCTAGGCAATGGATGTTAACGTGTGGTAACTCCTCACTTGTGCAACTTTATAGACTTTATACAACCAGTCCATCCAGCTGCAATCTTGAAGAGCCAGAATTCCCCAAGTTCTTTCCATTAGAGGACCCTGATCTCTTTTTCTCTTTTGGAAGGACTCAAGTCTCGGTGGCAATGCTGTCGGTCAAATATACTTATGCTGCTAATTTAGAGACAGCTGGGGGGGGGGGGATGGGTCAGAGTCGGAGGGAGAACAACCACTCATCCAGAGTGTCTTACCAGGCTTCTTGGAGTGGGAATGGGCTAATCTTGGGAATTTTAGGTGAGCTCAGAGAGAGAGTATGAATCATTTAAGTGGGCCTATGAACAAGTACAAAGGATAGACTGGAAAATAGTCCCCAGAACACAGAGTGCAGATCTTGTCCCAGTCTATTTTGTAATGAAAGGATATTTATTGTATAGAGTCACAAAGGGAAATGTAGAAGGGGCAGAGTTAGAACAACTCCTAGTGTCCATGCCCTATCATCAACAGGTCCCAGTTAGCTCACAGTCACCAGCTAGGGGGCCACCTGGGGGAAGAAAGGTTTCTGGCATAATTCTATTGGCCGGGCCTTCATAAACAGGTCTAATTATATTGCCAGTACTGTCCTTCCTGCCAGCTCACAAAGCCTGCTGGGATATGGGTGGCACCTCTCATACCTATAATCAAGATCCCCTTTAAAAGAATGGGTATTGATCTTGTGGGGCCACTGGAAAGAATGACCCGTGGGAATAAGTATCTCCTTGTTATATTGGACTACACCACCCGTAATCTGGAAGTGGTCCCATTGTGGAACATGAAGACCCCATCAGTGGCAACCACTCTAATGGAGGTTTTCTTGTGGCTTGGGCTACCCAAGTCGATCCTGACAGATCAGAGTACCCCCTTTTGTCTCCAAGGTTATGAAACAACTCTGCACCTTGCTCAAAGTAAAGACCCTGCAGACCTTGGTGCATCACCACAGACTGATGGCCTGGTTGAGCGCTTCAATCAGATGCTCAGACAGATGTTAAGGAAATTTGTGATTGAAGATGGTAAGAACTGGGACATATTGCTGCCCTATGTGCTGTTCGCAATCAGCGAAGTCCTACAAAGCTCAATGGGGTTCTCCCCATATGAAAGGAGACAGAGGAATCTTGGACATAGCTTGTAGGACTTGGGAAGAAGAAGTAAACCCAGAGCAGAACCTAGAAGAATATGTGCTTAGAGAACGGAACTCTTAAAGAAGTCTGGCAAGGCGGCTCGCCTGTATCTGGAAAAGTCTCATTCTCAAGCTGAGCTTACAATCGCCCACGGTCCAGCAAGAATTCCAACCAGGGGACTGGAATTTTGTCTCCTTACATCATCAGAAAGTATGCTATTAGCCCACTGGCAAAGACCTATGGAGTTCTGAAGAAAACAGGAACCATGGACTACAAGATAGCTTAGCCAGATAGGCATAAGACCTCCCAGATCTACCACATAAATCTCCTGAAGAAATGGGTGCCATAAAAGTGTGGCATGGTTCAGGAAAGAGAATTTGGCCCAGAGGTCGGACCAAAACTGGACCAAGCCCAAGTTCCCTTCAGAGAACAGCTGTTCACTAGACAGACAGCTGATTTGAAGCAGTTGGTAGACAAAAGCAAAGAAATCTTCTCGACCCTACTTGGTTGTACTCACCTGGTACAACATGATATTATTATGTCTCCTGGAATGTTGGTACAGCAGCATCCTTATCAGATTCCCAAGGCCATTCACTGCATCATCTAGGCCAAAGTGAAGGAGATGCAATAGAAAAGTCCAGTAGTGACTGGTCCTTACCCATCTTATTAGTGCTGAAGCCAGATGGAAACATTAGGTTCTGTATAGACTTCAAAAGGATCAATGAAGTCTCAAAACTCGATGCCTATCTGATGACACGAGTGGATGAACTGATTGTGCGTCTGGTGTTGTCCCAGTTCATCTCTACCCTTGATCTTATCAAAGGGTATTGGCAGGTACCTCTTATGCCCTCCATAAAAGAGAAAACTGCATTCTCTACACCCATGGAATTGTTCCAGTTCACGGTACTTCCGTTTGGTCTTCATGGTGCCCCCACTATGTTCCAACAATTGATCGACCACCTGCTCTGCCCACATCAAGGGTATGCAGTCGCCTACTTAGATGACATTGTGATTTATAGCCACAACTGGAAAACCCATCTTAGCCAGGCCATATTAACCAGTCTGAAAAAAGCAGGGCTGACAGTTAATCCCAAGGAGTGCTTGCTAGGTGAGCAAGAGGTCCAGTATCTTGACTATATCCTAGGGAAGGGCAAAGTCCATCCACAGACCAGAAAGATCGAGGTGATCATCCAGGTGCCAGTCCCACAAATGAACGTGAAAGTGAGAGTGCTTTTAGGCCTTAAGAGATATTATAGGAGGTTTATCCCTAACTATTCAGAGAAGGCAGAAAGCTACTGGTAAAAAAAAGAACCAGAGAAGATCTAGAACGGGTAGATGTGAATCGGTTATTTACTTTCGGATAGTAGAAAGACTAGGGGGCACTCCGTGAAGTTAGCATGGGGCACATTTAAAACTAATCGGAGAAAGTTCTTTTTTACTCAACGCACAATTAAACTCTGGAATTTGTTGCCAGAGGATGTGGTTAGTGCAGTTAGTATAGCTGTGTTTAAAAAAGGACTGGATAAGTTCTTGGAGGAGAAGTCCATTACCTGCTATTAAGTTCACTTAGAGAATAGCCACTGCCATTAGCAATGGTAACATGGAATAGACTTAGTTTTTGGGTACTTGCCAGGTTCTTATGGCCTGGATTGGCCACTGTTGGAAACAGGATGCTGGGCTTGATGGACCCTTGGCCTGACCCAGTATGGCATTTTCTTATGTTCTTATGTCCAGTGGTCGGAGGAAGTGAAGAAGGTCTTCAGAGCTCTGAAAAAGATGATATGTTCTGAACCGATCCTGATCAACCCGGGCTTCACCAAACCCTTCACAGTGCAAACAGATGCCTCAGAGGTCAGCTGGGGGCCTTCTAAGCCCAGAAGAAGGATGGCCAAGAACATCTGGGGGCCTACATTAGCTGAAAGCTAATGTCACGCAAGAGACAGTACTCCATAGTTGAGCAGGAGGCCTTGGCAGTCAAGTGTGCTTTTATCTGTTGGGGTGACAGTTCATGTTCGTAATCTTTCAGTCTCGCAAGGTCCTCCTGCAATTTATCATAAACCCCTTTGTGATTTAACTACTCTGAATAATTTTGTGTCATCTGCAAATTTGATCACCTCACTCATTATATCTCTTCCAGATTTTTTACATATATTATAAAGCACTGGTCCAAGTACAGATCCCTGAGGCATTCCATTATTTACCTTTTTCCACTGAATAAACTGACCATTTAATCCTACTCTCTGTTTCCTGTCTTATAACCAGTTTGTAATCCACGAAAGAACATCGCCTCCTATCCCATGACTTTTTAGTTTTCTTGGAAGTCTCTCATGAGGGACTTTGTGAAATGCCTTCTGAAAATCCAAATACACTACATCTACCGGTTCATCTTTATCCACATGTTTATTAACCCTTTCCAAAAAGGTAGCAGATTTGTGAGGCAAGAATTTTATTGGGTAAATCCATGTTGGCTGTGTCACATTAATTCAGTTTTTATCTATTTGTTCTGTGATTTTGTTCTTTAGAATTGTTTCCACTATTTTTCCTGGCACTGAAGTCAGGCTCACTGGTCTATAGTTTTGCAGATCAACCCTGGAGCCCTTATTAAATATCAGGGTTAAAGTGGCCACCCTCCAGTCTTCATGTACAATGGACGATTTTAATGATAGGTGGAAAACTTTTACTAATAGTTCTGAAACTTCATTTTTTAGTTCTTTCAGAACCCTGGGTGTATACCATCTAGTCCAGGTGACTTGCTGCTCTTCAATTTGTCAATCTGGCCTACTACATCTTCCAGATTCACCGTGATTTGGTTTAGTTCATCCAAAGCATCATCCTTGAAAACCATCTCTGGAACCAATATCTTCCCACATCCTCATTAGTAAACATGGAACAAATAATTCATTTATTTTTTCTGCAATGGTTTTATCTTCCCTAAGTGCCCCTTTAACCCCTCGATCATCTAACGGTCCAACTGACCCTGTCACAGATTTCCTGCTTTGGATATATTTAAAAAAAAAGTTTATGAGTTTTTGCCTTTACTGCCAACTTCATTTCAAATTCTTTCTTAACCTGTCTTATCAATATTTGACACCTAACTTGACAATGCTTATGCTTTTTCCTATTTGTTTTCAGATGGTTCTGTTACAAAAACCCTCATAAAAACAGAAATAAATTGGATTTTTAGTCGATCATAATAGGCACTACCAGCAAAAAGATACTTGATTGCCTTATACTAATCATAGGCTGTAATATATACAAAATTGTCAAAAGATTTTTTTTTTTAATATTTTTTATGGAAGTAAAATAACTTATCTTAAAGCTGTTTCTTTAAGTCCATCTAGAGATCAAAGACTACTCAGTTGGCAGTGTTTCATTGATCTGCATTAGGGGTTGAAGATGGAACATTAACCATAATTCTTGTAGCTCTTCATGCGCTAAATTATATTATATTATATTATGTTATGCAATATTCAATATGTTCAACATCTCGAATCTCTTACATGCCATGAGGGTTTCCAAAGTAAGACTGGAGAGTTTGAAGGAATGGCACTAAAGGAAGAAATAGACATAATGGGCATCTCGTAGACCTGGTGGAAAGAGAATAACCAATGTGACATCAAGGTATAAATTATACTAATATGACAGGGCAGATAAAATTGTTGGAGGGGGTTGCCCTATATATTAAGTATGGCATAGAATCAAGCAGGATAAAAGTTTTGCAGGAAACAAACAGCATTCTGGAATCTTTATGAATAGAAAATCCA